>NC_091061.1:108357195-108660225 GCF_000393655.2 Nicotiana sylvestris
CTTTTGTGGATATGAGTTGAACCTTTAGGATATGAATTGAAATTTTGGTTTATGTATTGGAATTTTAGTTTATAAATTGAAATTTTAGGATATGACTTGAACTTTTGTGGATATGAGTTGAACCTTTAGGATATGAATTGAAATTTTGGTTTATGTATTGGAATTTTAGTTTATAAATTGAAATTTTAGGATATGACTTGAACTTTTGTGGATATGAGTTGAACCTTTAGGATATGAATTGAAATTTTTAATGTGATATTTATTCGGATTCATACAATGATTTGAGTGACAAAAGTATGGAAATGCTAATAAAAAGAATTAAATGTAAAATATTTTTCTTGGAAGAGTAGGATGCTTCACGTTCATGCAGAGTTCAGCATCCTTCTCTACCAAGAAATATGTTTTACCTTTAATTCTTTTTATTAGCATTTCCATACTTTTGTCCGTCAAATCATTGTCTGAATCCGAAGAAATATCACCAATCCCATTAAGCTTGTACGGATCAGACTTGGAAGAAAGTTGAGAATAAAATTTCCTTTCATCTTTGTCATCATAGAGTCTTATGATCCCCATTTTATGGGAACTGCCATGACCAACGAAAAATATTCCATCACCATCAACCTTGTCACTCTCAATTAAACTTTTTTTCCTCTTGGAAAATAAAGTAGAGAATTCCTCTATAACCTCTTTTATCTACTTAGAAAATGTTAAATTTCTACCTACACCATCACTATTTGAAACACATGTCATTGCCTTCTCATCATCATTGTCGCTAATGAGAATAACAATTGATAAAAGACACACCCTGTCAGGTGATGTATCCAAGTTATTCTCTGTATCCAAGTTCATCCCGAGTAATAGTACCACGAGGATAATCACCAAAGCCACCAGACAGCTTTATGATGCCAATGAAGCAAGATGAGTTATTCAATGAAACTCGTATTGTAAAGAAGAAGAAAGAAATTGATTCAGAAAGGTGGGTCGAGCGTCAAGCCTCGACTATACATGTAAGCTTTTTTACTTTTCATTAAGTATTTTGATTTACTTTTATATAAATTTTGAAATACTAATTCAATATAATTTTTCTTATAGGGTCGCTTCACAACTGATGTGGGGGAATTCATACGCAGTCAGCTACCTAATGAGTCGGGCAAGGCAATCCAACTTTCGGACGAGGATTCTGAAAGAACACTCCTTGAGTACTTTATATACTTTGAATTAGACAATAGAACCAGTTTTCGAATGGGATTGTAGTAAGCGTTAACTTAGTTTTGTTAGCTTAATGTGTTAGTTCTATTGAGATTTATACTTTATTTCTTTTAATTGTTGTTGTTGTTGGCATAAAATGCCTGTTTAAGATTTTTGGTAAGCTGGCAGGTGGTGTAGCTGCCAAAACAGGCAGTTTCTGCCAAAAATATACCAAGAAAAGCAACCAACTTTGGTCTCTAGTTGGTCGCTTTTCACTTTAAAAAAAAAATCTGGGCAATAGCAACCAACCTTGGTCGCTACTTAACCCAGATTTCTCAAAAAAGCGACCAACTTTGGTCGCCATTCCATTTTTAAAAAAACAATTTCTGGAAATATTGCGACCAAAGTTGGTCGCTTATAATTTTAAAAAAATTAATTCTTGCAGTTGGCGACCAATTTTGGTCGCTTATTTATAAAAATTAATAATAAAGCGACCAACTTTGGTCTCTATTTTCCAGATTTTTAAAATATAATATTTTTTACAGACCAAAGTTGGTCGCTTTTTATGATTAATAATAAATAAATAAAAACGTAATTTACATTTGGAGACCAACGTTGGTCGCCAAATTTATATTATTAAAATAATATAGCGACCAACGTTGGTCGCTACTTTCTTTACAGGAATATTTGGTCCTTTTACCTTAGAGACCAAAGTTGGTTGTTTGGTCGCTATTTGGTCGCTTTTTGTGGTCGTTTTTTTTTCGGATTTCTAGTAGTGATACAGTCCGTTATAGAGAATTTTGGCATTCATAGCATGTCGTTACACATTCATCAATGGCCCCCATAATTGTCAATTAAGAGGGACTTGATCTTAGGACTTTGTTCCCTAGTTGCAACTATAAATAGTGACTTCAACAGTCATTGTAAAGGACACGAATGTTTTGACAAACTTATGCTACGTACTATTTTAAGCTCAATAACACGTTATTTCTCGTCTATTGATATTCTTATTATTGCCTTCGGAAACTCTACTCCCGGAACCAAGCTATCTACTGTCTTATCTCGGTTTCAACGCTAAGTCTTGTATTTTTGTTTAATTTATTTATCATTTTGGGTTCAAGTCGATTCGCTTGTCTATAAACCATGTTCAAATTCAATTGTACCTTTTTATGGATAAATATAGCTTCAATAATTGTTATACACTAATAACAATATTTGACGTTTAAATATATTTGACTTTCATAGACCAAGTGCTCTATTGAGTGTAAAAAGAAATTAATCATGTAGCATTTTATATGATAAAATGCTATGAATAGTTTGTACATTGGATACTACTTTGGATGCTACATTGGATACTACATTGGATGCTACATTGGATGCTCATGTTGTGAATAACTTAAAGATTAAATTTCCTATTTTATGTCCATCATCTTTATTTTTTATGCCTATAAAAGGCCATGTAATTGCAATAAAAAATTACACCAAAGTGAAAGAAGAAAACACTTCTCCATCCTCTCTATCTTTTCTTGTTTACATTTTACTGCATTGCTTTTATTTTATAACATAAACCAAATTTTGTATGAGAGTTTTATGGAGTTTTACAAGTTTATTTTCCGTTATGCGACCAAGCAAATGACCACGGATCTTTCTTCTAGCCTCACCCCACATTATAACCTAAAAAGAAAAAGTTGAATGCGAAATATATGAATGGCAAAATAGGGAAATAGAGAGGGGGCAACTGGCAAATCAGCAGAATAATTAGTGCTTCTCCATACTTTGCCGACGATTGCGTCAGTGGCAGACCCCACGCGGTATGACGTCCAACAACATAACAGGAATTCGGATTATAATCCTGTTACCAATTACACCGTTCATCACGGAGATATAGACCGTCAATAGTTGATCTGAACCGTTCATTCTTGTGGGAAGCTTAATCCACATTCCGTAAGTGACTTATGACCTTTTTTCACCCAAAATAAGATTATAAGATTTTTCACAGAAAATCAGTTAAAAAGTATATAGAAGATATGTAAATAAATTACATAAAAAATTTATAGAATCATTTTCTTCTGTCCAAATTACAAGTGCGTATAAAAATCTCTTTTCCTCCTATTGGAATAGTTATTTGAACTGTATTTACTTAAAGGTAAAACTGGAGCGGCAGAAGAGAAGAAATACAAAATTGCTAAAAGTCACTATTTACATTGTTTTACCGGGATAACTTTAACTTTTGGACATGAATAAACAGTTAGTTTGGACAAACTCTTGTATTAGCAATTTTCTGCTTAATTGGACTGGAAATGGAGTACAAGTATCCAAAGCTCGTGGTAATTTAGACTGTCAATCGATGTGATAATTAAAAGGATAATTAATAAGTATGCGTGAAGAGATCTTCTCTGGTACATAGTTTTTTTTCCGACTACTCTTCGTATAAAAAGCAAGATCGATGTAAGGAAAATAAATAATATTTCATTTTCCAACTTCAAGTTCTAGCACTTGAGTTGAAAGGTCTTGAATGAATCAACACAAACGAAAAGTCAAATTTTGCATATTTTCGCAATTGCCTTTTCTATAAGATAGTGATAATAGGCTATATTCATGTAGTTTAACGACTATTTACGACCCAACTTAGCTATACTTTATTGCTATATGAAGGTTAAATGACAACAAATGGCTCTAATTATGAATTTTGTGCTTTGTAGGAGCAAGTCTTGATTATAAGGACATTGAATAGTGTTTGGAGCTAATTTGGAGTAAGGAAAGCCAATCGGAGGTGAATGAGCGTGAAAGAAGAAGGAAAAAATAGAAAACAATTGAACTTCATGAGCGCGGACCAAGCGTGGCCGCGCTCCAGCCGCGCTCGTCAGGCAGAATAGAATGCGATATGCGCGGTTCAAGCGCGGCTGCGCTCGTCACTTCGAGGAACATTATTTTCAGGGATAATTTCGTAAGTTCGGGGGCAACTCTCCTTAACATATAAGAAGCCCAGGTCGCCCAAAGAGAAGGTATCAAGGTTTTTGAAGAATTATTGAAGGCAAGAAGAGGCAAGAGGCAAGGCGGAAGATTCAGCATAGAGTTTTACCTTTCTTCCTCTTGTTTTGATCATTAATGATGAATTCTACTGTTATGATTGTGAAAATGATTATGCGTAGCTAAACATTTAATCTAGGGTTTTGATGGAACCTCTTGGAGGATGAATTTCTGATATGTTAATATAGATTTGCCTGAATAATTTCTCTGTTTGTTCAACTATATTGTGATTGTTGTTGATTGAAGGGCCCTCAATCGGCTATGCCTATTTAGTATGCATTACTCGGGAGAGAGTGTATATTTAGGTAGTTGTTGAACAACACCACTCCTAACGTATATGAGGGATCAATACGAAGGGTTTAAAGGTGGGATTAGGGATAAGGAAACCTTGGGTGCGATCTAAGTGAGTTGTAACTAAGGCCAGCTAGCGTAATTCGGGAGAATATGTCTAGTATATTGTTGTAATTACTCGGGAGAGAGTTATGACAGTTAGAGTACTCATGATCGATAGAGAAGACTTAGACAAATTTATAGCAAACATAACGGAAAGGATTCCGACAAGACGGGAAATCATAGCCTTAGACCATTTTCATTCTTGCTTACAACCAGTTTATAGCTAGTCTTAATTACTGCATTTTATTACATAATATTTAGTTGATTAACACCCAAATTGTTACTCAAATATCTCTAAAGATTGAATACGTGAATTTCTGTGAGTCCAATAGCTGTGATTGATAGGTTAATTCCCTATGAGATTCGACTCCGGACTTGTTAATCGGAATATATTTGCAGCGACCGCTTTGTCCTTTTTATAAGGCATAGTTGGGCGTGATCAAATTTTAGCGCCGTTGCCGGGGAATTAACGGTGTTATTGATTGCAGTTAAAAAGAAGTGCAAAAATTCTTAGTGTAGTCAATTTTCTTCAATTTAAACTAATCATTGAAATTCTAATGTTTGTAGTCGTGCTTGTTACAGGTGCATGCCTAGAAACTCCTCAAGAACTGGAGAATTGTTTGAAGCACTATCAGATCCTAAGAAGGTGTTCAAGGCATTGAACCGTGCAAACAGGAAAGGCAAACAACAACAAAATTCATCCGAAAGAATTAAACCAGACATGGAAGACGATAATCTAAACAACAGAGACAACATGAATGACCCAAACAACAGAAACAACGCAAATGATCCAAATGATCAGGGTGTGACACCTCTTGTGCCAAAAGCAGCACTATATGACTGGGGACAACCCACAACTGACAACTTAGCAACTACTATTGTAGTCCCGCAGATACAAACAGATTCATTCCATATCACAAATAACATGCTACATCTGTTGCAGAATAAGGGACTATTCTCTGGGTCATACATTGAAGATCCTCAACAGCATCTAAAGAACTCCCTCCCAATCTGTTCCACGCAGAGACAACACAATGTGACACCAGAAGCAATATGCTTGTTGTTGTTTCCATTCTCAGTGACAGAAGCAGCTCAGACTTGACTTAATTCACTCCCCACCAACTCCATCACTACTTGGGAGGAATTAGTCAAGCAATATTTGAGCAAATTTCATCCACCCAACAAGACTGCTCAACAAATTGATGAGATATTGAGCTTCAAACAAAGACCAACTGAGACGCTACATGAAATGTGGGAGAGACTCAAGGGTCTCCTGGTTATATGTTCACATCATGGTATTCCGGAGCAGATGTTGGGGCAAAGATTTTACATGGGTTTAGCAGATACTTTGAAAGCCAATGTTGATGCTTCAGCAGGTGGAGCATTTTTTAGCAAGACATTCAGAGAGAGCAAGATCCTGCTTGACAAGATGGAACAAAACTCTAGATGGACAACAAGAAACACTCTCATTACTCTTGTGGTTCACTCAGCGGCTCTAGACCCAGCTAAATCCATAGCTGAAAATATGGCTACTCTAATGATACAAATGAGCATCCTCACCAAAAAGGTTGAAGAATCAGGCCAGAAGCACCAGGTACACATAGTTGATGCAACCAATGGGGGTCTATGTACATCATACATTAATCAACCATATGTCTGATCATGGAGTGCTGAAGGTGAAAATCAACAATATCAGGAAAACATGAATTATGTGGCCAACTACGGGGACCGAGACCAGGTGGTCAGAATTGGGGTCAGCAAAATCAACAATACAGACCAGCTCAGCAGCAGTATAATAACAACAATAATCATGGGGCTATGAGACCACAGGGGAAAATGGTGCCTTACTAAAGGCAACAAGGGTACAACCAGTAAAATCAGTAGCAGGCTTATCAACAACCTCCACAACAACAGATTGTGAGACATGAAGATGGGTTTTCTAAACTCGAGGGTATGATGCAACAAGTGATTGGGTCCACTGGAAAGCTAGCTGACAGAGTAGAATCATATGAATCGGTGCTTAAAAATATTGAGATCCAGTTAGGACAGATTTCCATGGCCCTAAATAATCGTCCTCATGAGACGTTACCTGCAGACACCCAAATCAATCCGAAAGAGCAAGGCCCGAAGCAACTGATGGCAGTGAGTCTCCGAAATGGCAGGGACTTAGATCTGGAGCGAGAAATGGCTCGCAAAAGTAGGTTGGCTGAGACACTAGTGCCAATACCTATTAAGATAGATGATTCAGCGAGTTTAACTGAGGTGACGGTACTGAATGTGCAAGAGAACACCAACAAAGAAGAAGAGGTTGTGAAAGAGATTGAAGCTGCATCGAAACTGACAATTGAAGCAGTGCCTAAACAAGAGAAAACCCAAATTATAGGGAAGAAGAGACCTCCATCACCATTCCCACAGATATTGGCTAAGTATCAAAAAGATGAGCAGTACAAGAAATTCTTGGAGATGTTGAAACAAATTCAGGTAAACATTCCATTAATTGATGCTTTAAAGGAAAGGCATGGGTATGCAAAGATGATGAAGGACTTGATATCCCGCAAGTTCGATTTCAAAAACTTGGCCATGGTTACACTGACTCAGACCTGCAATGCTGCTGTGACGAGACCCATAGTTGAGAAGCTGTCTGACCTAGGGAGTTTCACAATCCCTTTCACAATAGGCAACTTTGCATTTGCTAAGGCACTGTGTGATCTGGAGCAAGCATAAACCTTATGCCCTTAGCTATCTATAAAAGGCTAGGTATTAGAAGAGCTAGACCCATGTCTATGCTACTACAGCTGGCTGACCAAACTATGAAAAGTCCCTCCGGGATTCTAGATGATGTATTGGTGCAGGTTGGGAAGTTTGTGTTCCCAGCAGATTTTGTCATCCTTGACTGTCGGGTTGACGAGGAAATTTCCATAATTTTGGGAAGACCATTCTTGGCCACTAGGAGAGCTCTAATTGATTGTGAAACTAGAGAGCTCAAAATGAGATTAACGATGAAGAGATAACATTCAACGTGCAGAAATCTATGCGCAGACCCAGTGAATTTGCCAATTGCTCTCTAATAGATGTGGTGGATGTAGTGTTGGAGGAGGACGATGAAGCATTGAACATTAAATATCCTCTAGCAGCTTGTCTTATGAACTTAGACGAAGCTAATGGTGAAGACTTGGTGGAGTGGCTACTTGCTCTTGAAGGCCAAGGTTTTTGGAAAAGGGAGCTTGAATTTGAGCCTTTTCACTTGGAGGAAAGAAAAACTCCTCCAGCTAAACCGTCAATAGAAGAGCCACCAAAGCTGGAACTGAAGCCATTAACATCTCATCTCAGGTAAGCATTCTTAGGACCTGACTCAACCCTACCTATTATTATCTTATCCAGCTTGTTAGATGTGCAGGCAGAACATCTTTTGCAGGTAGTAACTGAGTGCAAGACTACAATTGGTTGGACCATTGCAGACATTAAGGGGATCAGCCAGGCCTTCTGTATGTATAAGATTCTACTGGAAGATGGACACAAACCTTCCAGAGAACATCAAAGAAGGTTGAACCCCAATATGAAAGAAGTGGTGAAAAAGAAAGTGATTAAATGGTTAGATGCAGAAATCATATTCCCCATCTCTGACAGCAACTGGGTAAGCCCAGTACTGTGTGTATCGAAAAGGGGAGGTATGACGGTAGTGAAAAATTAGAAGAATGAGTTGATCTCTACACGAACAGTCACAGGTTGGAGAATCTGTATGGACTACAGGAAGTTGAACTTGGCCGCCAGAAAGGACCACTTCCCACTGCCATTCATTGATCAGATGCTAGATAGATTGGTAGAGAGGTCTCACTTTTGCTTCCTGGATGGGTATTCGGGGTATAATCAGATTTCCATTGCCCATAGGATAGAGAGAAAACGTCGTTCACCCGCCCTTATAGAATCTATGATTTTCGGTGAATGTCGTTTGGCCTATGCAATGCACCCGCCACATTCCAAAGGTGCATGATGGACATCTTCACAAACATGGTAGAGGAGATAATGGAGTTTTTCATGGATGATTTCTCAGTGGTGGGGAATTCATTCGATGATTTCCTTGTGAACTTGAGGTGAGTTTTGAAAAGGTATATCAAGACTAATCTAGTACTCAACTGGGAAAAGTGCCATTTCATGGTACATGAAGGCATAGTCTTGGGGCATCTAGTGTCAAGTAAAGGTATTGAGATGGATCGTGCAAAAGTTGATGTGATAGAAAAGCTTCCACCATCCACCTCAGTCAAAGCAATCAGAAGTTTTCTTGGGCACGCCGGTTTTTATAGGAGATTAATAAAAGATTTTTCCAAAATTGCTAACCCCTTGTATAAATTGCTTGAAAAACATCACCCTTTTATGTTTTCTGATGACTGCAGGGTAGATTTTAAGGAATTAAAGAAGAGACTAGTGACATCACCTATCACAGTTTCCCCCAACTAGGAGCAACCGTTTGAGTTGATGTGTGATGCTAGTGACTGTGCTGTGGGAGTAGTGCTTGGGCAGCGAAAACATAAAATCATACATTCAATATACTATGCAAGTAGGACATTGAGTGGAGCCCAGCTAAATTACACTATGACCGAAAAGGAGATTTTGGCAGTGGTGTTAGCATTTGACAAGTTCAGGTCTTACCTGATAGGCTCAAAGGTAATTGTTTATACTAACCATGCTGCTCTCAGGTGCTTAATTGAAAAGAAGGAGTCAAAATCATGCCTGATTCGATGGGTGCTACTGCTGCAAGAATTTGATTTGGAGATCCATGATCGAAAAGGAATGGAGAACCAAGTAGCTGACCATTTATCCAGGCTAGAAAGAGCTGAAAAGAAGGTTGAGGTAGAAAAGATTCTGGAAACTTTTCCAGATGAACAACTACTAGCCATGAGTCTCGAGGAAGCGCCGTGGTATGCATACATTGTAAACTACCTGGCGAGCAGTATTGTTCCTTATGACCTTTCTTCTGTTCAAAAGAAAAAAATCTTTTGTGATTGTCGCATGTATTATTAAGATGAGCCTTTTTTGTTCAGGATTTGTGTTGATAACATGATCAGGAGATGTATCCCCAAGATAGACCAGTCTTCTATTTTGCAGGCTTGTCATGCGTCACTATATGGTGGGCACTTCGGGGGAGTGAGGACATCAGCGAAAATCTTGGAGTTAGGTTCTACTGGCCAACACTTTTCAAAGATGCACATCTATGGATAAAGGGCTGTGATGAATGCCAACGAACTGGGAACATTTCCCATAGACATGAGATGCCCATGAACCCAATTCAGGAAGTAGAAGTGTTTGATGTATGAGGGATCGACTTCATGGGACCGTTTGTCAGCTCATATGGTAACAAGTATATACTCGTCGCTGTGGACTACGTGTCCAAATGGGTGGAAGCTGCATCACTCCCTATAAATTATGCAAAGTGGGTGATTGGTTTTTTGAGAAAGAACATTTTTACTCGATTTGGCACACCAAGGGAAATAATCAGTGACGGAGGCACTCACTTTTTCAATCGAGCCTTTACAAAGTTGTTGGAGAAGTATGATGTACGCCACAAGGTGGCCACCCCATATCATCCACAAACAAGCGGGTAAGTGGAAGTCTCGAATGCAGAAATAAAGAGTGTGCTGACTAAAACTGTGAATGCAACTAGAATAGATTGGGCAAGGAAGTTAGACGATGCATTGTGGGCATATCGAACCGCTTTCAAAACATCAATTGGCATGTTGACATACAAATTGGTATTTGGGAAGGCATGTCATTTACCCGTAGAGTTGGAACATAGAGGTTGGTGGGCGTTGAGACAGTTGAATCTTGATAGTGAAGCAGCTGGAACAAGTAAAGTAATAGAATTGCATGAGCTGGATGAGTTTAGATATCACGCTTTTGAGAGCACAAGATTATACAAGGAGAGAATGAAGATGATATATGATAGGAATATTATTGAGTGGAATTTTAAACTTGGAGATACGGTATTGATATACAACTTGCATCTGAGGTTGTTTTCGGGCAAATTGAAATCACGATGGTCAGGCCCTTTTCGTGTGGTTGAAGTTTACCCCACGGGAGCAGTAGAGATTGCTGCGAGTAATGACTCTCGCACATTTAGAGTCAATGGGCATAGACTAAAATATTATGTGGGCATGGAGGAAGAAAAGAAAGCGTCAGTGACCTATTTGATCGAGCCTCCAAAGTTAAGCGTACCTTAAATGCACTTATCTGCATCGTGTCGCGACGTTAAATCAGGCTCTTCATGGGAGGAAACCCATTGATTTATTGTATTTGTCGTGCCACGACATTAACTAAGGCGCTGGTTGGGAGTCAACCCAATGCGTAGTGATTTTAGTTTAGTTAGAATTTATTATTTTGATTTGTTTAAGTACTAACAAGTGCAGGTGAGCTTGGGCGAGTGATAAGTCTATCAGACGCTGAAGGAATAGGTAAAAATTTGAGAAATCTCGAGGCCAGGTGTGCGGCCACGCTCAGACCACGCAAAACGCAAAGTATTCTACCTTAGGTATTCTCCTAGGAGCGCGGGCGCGCTCAAACCGCGCATATGGCTATGTATTCTACCTTGCAAGCGCGGCCGCGCTTGTACCACTCCACCTGCCACTTAGTTTAAGTTATTTTTTTTATTATTTACTTACTCTATTTTTATTTATTTTGCTCTTATTTAAAAATAACGCCCCACCCAAACCTGATACCCCCACCCCTCTCTCTTCTCCTTAATCACGCCTAACATCCTAAACCCTCCTTCATAAATCAAAACACACAACTCCTCTTTTTCTTCCCAAAGAACCCCAACCCTAATACTCCCAAATTTCATAGCAAACCACACCCACTCCGCCCTATTTTCACTCCTAATAATCCCCTCCCATAGCCTAACTACAACCCCACCAAGTAAGGTTTTGTTGTTTTTCAATTATTGTTGGGCTATTTGAGTTCTTAGTTATATAGTAGTTTTCTTTTTTTAGTAGATTTGTTTTGTAGTTTATTCGTGTATGCTAATGTGTTTGTTTAGGTTGTTGTAGATGTATCTCTTGACATATGTGGGTGACATTGGGGAAATTGTGGTGGAGTTTGGCTTATCACTTTGTTAATTGGGGACTCCGGTGAATGGTGCATATAAAAGTGTTTGTTAAAATGCCTCAGTGAGTTGCTAATGTTAATTGTGACCAATTGTGCAGGTGAAGTCTGAGTAACCGCCTTTGGTTCACATCTGTTGTGTTTCGCTGATGATGTTCTATATTTCAGATAGTATGGCACCTTCCAAGAAACGCCGAACCACCGGTGCTTCATCCAGCGGCCAAGCTAGATCCTCCAAAGTGCGCGTTTCAACTCCTACTCGTCCTTATGATAGTAACAAGTTCGTCTCTGCTGCAGCTCAAGACCGTTTTGCTGACAAGGCAGCCAAAAAGCCCATACCAGAGAGGGGTATAGATATAGGGTCTCTCCAATATGGTTGTCCTAACTTGTACAATGAGTTGGTCCGATGCAGGCTGGAAATTTTCTTTGAAGAATCGGATGACGCAAATTTGATGGTTGTGCATGAATTTTATACCAACGTTAAAGAACATGTGAACGGTGTGTGCACAGTGTGCAAGAATAATGTGGACGCCTCTATTGAGGCTATTCGGAGAGCATACCGGCTGCCCGCACCTGTGGCGGAGATGGAGGATTACTATGAAGCCTATGACACACACACAATACACCTAGTGGGAGTTATTCTTTAAAATAATTTGTGTGTTTGGCAAGGAAATTGTGCGAATGAAACATAGGCGTAAGTTCCATTCAGCGGCACTCACCTTTGAAGGGAAGTGTTGGCTGTATGTCATCAACAACTGTCTGCTCCCGTCCTCCAACATCATGGAAGTGAATGCTCCTCGAGCTACATTGATTTGGTGTTTTATGAATGGCCACAATTTTGATGTGGCCAAGTTTATTCACGAGGAGATGTTTACTCGTTGTCCGGTGAAGAGGTATGGTTTCTTCTTCCCTTCCCTAGTAACTAGGCTATGTTGGGCAACTCGGGTGCCAGAAAACTTGAGCGTGGATGGAAAAGTGCCGAGAGAGGCAAAGTTTTGAGCAGATAAGGTGACTATTGGGAAGGAGATTGTGGCACCTAGTGGTGATAATAGTGATGACTCGAATGCACCTGAGGAGGGAGAGGATGAGCAGGAGGAAGTGGGAGCTGAGTCGCCCACCCATGAGCATGTTACGGAAGACGCAGGACCATCTGAGGTCGGTCGGGTTACTCGGTTAGCAGCCTTAGAGCAGGAGATGACAGGGCTGCATACTACGGTTACTAACTTGGGGACGAGAGTTGATGCTTTGGCCACCCAGAATGCTAAATCAGAGAAGAAAATCATGGGTTGGCTGCGTGCGTTGGGGCGAGCGTGTCACCTTGACCCTAGCACTATCTCCGATCAGGACTGATCTGTCAGGGAAGTTCCTTTACCTCGCATTTATTTATTTTGTGTGATATGGGGATATGCCATCTTTTTTAAGTGTGGGGTGGGGGATACTTCGTTTATATGTTGTATATATGTAGGAACATAGCTTGATGTTGATCTTTAGTTAGTTGTCTAAATATGTGATTCCACTTGTCCCGACGATGGATATCACTCGACGGTCTTCTTGAGGGTCTAAGTCGATATAAAAAAAACAAAAAACAAGAAAAAGAGAAGAACGATTTTCTTTTGTAGGTAGTGTATCAATTTTCCCTTGGTTTTTCTTTGGACCGCGATTCTTTTCCAAGGGTTTTGTTTGAACCGGGTGTAGTTAGTTCTTTGTTTATTTTTTATTTTTATTTTATTTTTTTTAGGTACTTATGGGCTATGAGTTGAGATGGAAAGAGAATCTCTTAATGTTGTTACACCTTGAATACAATAGACACTTTAGTGTAACGCTTAGTCTCAGTTGTTGATTCTTGTTAGAGTGCCTTAAATTGTATGTTCTTAACTTGACTTAAGTACTCAGACGAGAGTGTTTTGATAAGACAATCTGGAGTGAGTCATGTGCCATGTATGTGTGAGATTTATTGTATTCTATGCACTGCATTTGATGCCTAGAACTTGCACTGTGTGTTTGCAAAGCGAAATAGTAATTTTATTCAGTCTTGGAAGTGATATAGGCGTTTCTTTGTTGAACCAGATATGTATATTTTACCCACCTAATTGTTATGTACCGTAGTTAACCCCTTTGAGCCTGTAATCCTCTTTCCTTGGCAACCACATTACAAGCATTACCCAATTGTTTGAATGAACCATTTGTTTGAACCTTTTCACCTCCCATAAGCACTTGAATTATGATGAACTGGTAAAGTTAAAGTGTGGGGTGTTTGGTTTGGATTTTGAGTGGAACTAATGAAATCAGGAGAAATGTGCACGGTTTTGAATAAGTAAGAGCCACTCGAATGAAAAAAAAAAGAGAGAATAAAATAGTTACATTGATATGAAAAAAATAGTCTTTGATAAATAGTGGCTCTTGATTAAGTGTGCTTAAAGAAGCAGAGAGTTAATATATATTGATGTAAAAGATGGAGTCTTGGTTTGACATAAGTGTGGGGTTATGAATGTGAAAGTATATGTATTAAAGTGCTTAGGGAGGTGCAGTCACTCTTATATCCAAATGTATCCTACCTGTCCCTTAGCCTACATTACAACCAAATAAAGTCCTATTTGATCCTAGACTGAATGAGCTCGATTAGTAGAGTAGTACACTACGGGCAAGCCTATGGTGCATATTTTGGGGCATATGAATGTTCTTTCTGAGAGTGAGTGAATTTTGTCTATTAGAGTTCCTAATTGTTCTGAATGTTTATTGCTTGTGGAACTACTCTAGTTTGCGATGTAATGGCACTTGATTCATGAAGGAAAGGTACATCTTGACCTCTGTGTAAAGTAAGTGAGTAAGTTAGGAATATTGCGTGGCATGTGAGAGTTTACTCCCGAGGCAAAGATGTTAGACTACTGGACTCAATCCTTGTGGTATGTTCTTGGTGTGATACGTTAGAGAAGTTGCTTAGTGAAGGAACCTCTGTAGAGTATGGTTGATTGCTCGGGGACGAGCAATGGTTTAAGTGTGGGGTATTGATAATAGGCTATATTCATGTAGTTTAGCGACCATTTACGCCCCAACTTAGCTATGCTTTATTGCTATATGAAGGTTAAATGACAACAAATGGCTCTAATTATGAATTTTATGCTTTGTAGGAGCAAGTCTTGATTATGAGGACATTGAATAGTGTTTGGAGCTAATTTGGAGCAAGGAAAGCCAATCGGTGGTGAATGCGCGTGAAAGAAGAAGGAAAAAAATAGAAAACAGCTAAACTTCATGAGCGTGGGCCAAGCGCGGCCGCGCTCCAGCCGCGCTCGTCAGGCAGAATAGAATGCGATATGCACGATCCAAGCGCGGTCGCGCTCGTCACTTCGAGGAACATTATATTCAGGGGTAATTTCGTAAGTTCTGGGGCAACTCTCCTTAACATATAAGAAGCCAAGTCGCCCAAAGAGAAGGTATCAAGGTTTTTGAAGAATTATTGAAGGTAAGAAGAGGCAAGAGGCAAGGCAGAAGATTCGGCATAGAGTTTTACCTTTCTTCCTCTTATTTTGATTATTAATGATGAATTCTATTGTTATGATTATGAAAACGATTATGTGTAACTAAACATTTAATCTAGAGTTTTGATAGAACCTCTTGGAGGATGAATTTCTGATATGTTAATATAGATTTTCCTGAATAATTTCTCTATTTGTTCAACTATATTGTGATTGTTGTTGATTGAAGGGCCCTCAGTCGACTATTCATATTTAGTATGCATTACTCGGGAGAGAGTGTATATTTAGGTAGTTGTTGAACAACACCACTCCTAACGTATATGAAGGATCAATACGAAGGGTTTAAAGGTGGGATTAGGGATAACGAAACCTTGGGTACGATCTAAATGAGCTGTAACTAAGGCCAGCTAGCGTAATTTGGGAGAATATGTCTAGTATATTGTTGTAATTACTCAGGAGAGAGTTACGACAGTCAGAGTGCTCATGATCGATAGAGAAGACTTAGTCAAATTTATAGCAAACATAGCGGAAAGGATTCCGACAAGACGGGAAATCATAACCTTAGACCATTCTCATTCTTGCTTACAACCAATTTATATCTAGTCTTACTTACTGCATTTTTATTACATAATATTTAGTTGATAAACACCCAAATTGTTACTCAAATATCTCTGAAGATTGAATACGTGAATTTCTGTGAGTCCAATAGCTGTGATTGATAGGTTAATTTCCTGTGGGATTCGACTCCGGACTTGTTAACCGTAATATATTTGCGACCGCTTTATCCTTTTTATAAGGCATAGTTGGGTGTGATCAGATAGTATACTTCGTATTAGTCCTTTTTCAAATTTTCATAAATCCGTAAAACTATCTTAAAAAATATAATAGTAACAGATCTTTGAATATGTTAAGTTTTTAGTATTTTAAACAAAAGAGTGTTACAAGTGCAGAATCCAATATTATAATAATCTAATGTGGAATAATTACTTACAGAACATTAAAATTTTCATAGCAATAATTATTTTCGTGTTCTTGGCTTCTTCTATATTCTCATCTCTTTATACATGATAACAGAAGTTATAACATTCCCAGATAAATATTGAAAAGAGATTGAATGTAATTGTTCTTAAAGCAGCATATATACATGAGAATGCTCCAAGGTATATATTCATAATATTTGTTATTTTTACCTGAAAATTTAATTTAATACAGACACATATTGTAGTAAAGTATTCAGATATACACCAAAGGAAGAGGGGAAAGAATAAAGGAAGATAGAGGGTGTTTGTAAAATAAATTAAAAGTTATTATAAAATAAAGACTGTAAAGTAAATAAATTAAAGACAAGTATAGGGAGAGAGATTGATATATTATTGAACTTTCAAATTAATGTACATAATGAACTGAAAACTCCTCTATTTATAGAAGAATTGAAGCAGCTGGGAGGCTTTTCAGGAGGCAGTTGCGAGGTTTTTCTTTAGCTGCTTGCCAGCTGTCTGCATGAGCTGCTTGCAACCTACCTGTTTAATAAGAAGCTGCTGCAAATCATTTCATTGAGTTGCTTGCAACCTGCCTGCATCAGCTACTTGTAGATAAACTTCAACAGAGTACTAAATGGATAATCTTCTTATGGAAGATTATATATAGCGGAGTATTAAATGAACAACCATAATATAATTATTTTCATAACACTCCCCCTTGGATGTTCATTAAAAGATATTGTGCCTCGTTAAAACCTTACTAGAAAAAAACCCAGTGGGAAAAATTCTAGTGAAGGAAAAAGAGTACACATATTTAGTAATACGCATTTCTAGCTGCCTCATTAAAAATCTTACAAGAAAAACCCCATGGGAAAAACCTTAGTAAGGGAAAAAGAGTATAACGCGTATTCACTCCCCCTGATGAAAACCTTGTTTCAAATATTCGAGTCTCCGCATTCCAATCTTGTATACCATCTTCTCAAAAGTTGAAGTTGGCAAAGATTTAGTGAACAAATCTGTCTGATTGTCACTTGAACGGATTTGTTACACATCAATGTCACCATTTTTCTGAAGATCATGTGTGTAGAATAATTTTGGTAAAATATGATTCGTTCTATCTCCTTTTATAAATCCTCCCTTCAATTGGGCTATGCATGCAGCATTGTCTTTGTAAATATTGTGGATCTTTTGTCACATTCCAAACCATATTTTTCTCGAATGAAATGAAGCTACTATGTAAGCTGCTACTGCAAGCTGCTGTGTAAGCTGTTTGAAAGCTGCTACGGGAAGCTGCTGTGTAAGCTACTTGTAAGCTGTTGTGTAAGCTGCTACTGGAAGCTGTTGTGTAAGCTTCTTGTAAGCTGCTACTGTACCAGATATAGATAATCTTCTGCCGAAGGTAATATTTATCCATAACGGACTACCGAAATGATAAGTTTCTTCAGGAAGCTTATTTTCAATAGAGTACTAAATAGATAACCATATTTACGGCGGAGTCCCATATGGATAAGCTTCTTCAGAAAGCTTATGTACAATGGAGTACTAAATGAATATCCATAATATAATATAATTTAGAACACTCCCCCTTAGATGTTCATTATTATGTGCCTCGTTAAAACCTTAGTAGAAAAAACCTCGTGGGAAAAAATCCTAGTTAAGGAAAAAAAACAAATAATATACATTGGAAGCTGCCTCATTAAAAACCTTACCAGGAAAAATCCAGTGGAAAAAAAAATCGAGCAAGGGAAAAAGAGTACAATGCAGAGACTTGGGTATATCTGGACCAAGGAGTTCATCATTCTCTTTTGGAGGTAAGACCGGAACCTTAATCCGTGTAGGAGAAGAAATATATCTTGCTAGTAAATTAACAGAAAATGCTATGTCAGGCCTTGTAGCATTAGCAAGATACATTAGTGCACCAATTGCACTGAGATAGAGTACTTCGGGACCAAGGAGTTCCTCATCCTCTTCTAGAGGTCGGAACAAATCCTTATCCACATCAAGTGATCGAACAACCATTGGGGTACTCAATGGGTGCGCTTTGTCTATATAAAAGTGTTTTAAGACCCTTGTTGTATAGACAAACTGATGGATAAAGATCTCATCTGCTAAATGCTCAATTTGCAGACCAAGACAATGTTTTGTCTTCCTAAGATCTTTCATCTCAAATTCTTTCTTATGATATTCAATTGCCTTTTGGAGCTCTTCTGGAGTTCCAACAAGATTTATGTCATCAACATAAACAGCAAGTATAACAAATTTTGAATCCATTTTCTTTATAAAAATACATGGACAAATAACATCACTTATGCAACTTTCTTTCAACAAATATTCACTGAGGCAATAATACCACATACGCTTAGATTACTTTAAACCGTACAAAGATATTTGTAATCTGATTGAGTACATTTCGTGAGATTTTGAATATGCTTCAGACATTTTAAATCATTCAGGGATCTTTATAGAGATTTGATCAAATGCGTCATATAGGTTATGACTCACATTTAAATGGCATAACATCTTCAGGTGTCTGGACTACTGGTCCGATCCTCACAATATTTCATAGTATTGTGTACTATATTGTATCAAATATATCATCGACAATCATTTTGTATCGGTTCGCAAGCGACATAACTTGTTGATATCTCATCACTTTCTTTAAATTCAAGTACTTGAACTTCTTCTGGAGTTTCATGAAATGTTATGTCGTGGGCTCTTCTAGAGCTCATTTCCTCCTCATTATGATCATTTTGATCATTAGCTCCTTATCATTTTTCACGGATTGTTACCTTTAGAACCGATTGGTCTACCACGCTTCATGCGTACAGTAAACTCTATCCTTCAGGAACTTTAAATTTTAATAGGAGCATTTGCAGCTAAAATATGATATTTGATTTTGGATCAGCAAATGCTTCTGGCATTTGACTTGAATTATCTTTTAAGTGAGGATCATATTAATGATAATTCGATTCATATAGCATATTTTCAGCTATTTATTCCACCCCCCAAATCTTAGAAAAATAAAATATATTCCCAATCTTCTTTGGGAAATATATCTTTGTGCATTGTGGTTGAGAAATTAATCATATACCACACATCAAAAGATAGTAAAAATATTTAGTTTTTGATCCTAAACCAATTGCGAGGGGAGGGCTTATCATATATTGTTGGTCTGATGCATACAAGTGCTGCTATATGCAATTTAGAAAATCTTAGACCAACACATGAAGCTTTTTTCTCATAAGCAATGGTTTAGCCATTAATAGGAGGTATTCAATGCTAAACCAGCTTGGATGCACACCAGTATTATCAAGATGAACTGTCTTGATTTCATAATCTGAAAGTTTTGCTCTTAATTGAGAAAAGCAATTTCAAATGCCAAACTGTAGGTTGACAATGAACACACATGTAACCATCTTATATATGCATCTATAAGTGGTTCACATGATAGGTAAATGGGCCCATATTCACCTTTTCATATATTTCAGAATCAATGGTGTTAGTCCTAACTTTAGCTGGTATAACCAATTTATTATGAGAACAAGCAACATATGAGAATTCTTGAAGAATCATCTAGTTCTTTAGCATATGCTTATCTGAATTCTCAAATAACTCATTTAAAAATGGCAAATGAAAACTTCAAGTTTATCATGGCATGTGCTATCTCTTAGTAAACTTCTGGTTTACTATGACATAAACCTTTGCATTAGTTCTGATTTACTGTGGCTACTTTTGTATTAGTAAACTTCTAGTTTACTATGATACATGATATAGTACAAAATTGAAGATTAAGGTGGGTAACTTCTCACATACATATTATTTTACCCCCTATGATTGTGAAAACATGAAGATTTTCAATCTTCCAATCATTTGTAGTCTCAGTATAATTGTCAATTGTATTAGTAAACTTTAAGTTTACTACAACATATATTTAGACCATAGTCATATAATATGAATGACACATTTGTATATAAGCTCTTCGAGAGACTTCATTTATTATCCACAATCTAATATTTATCGGACACTACTGGTGTCATGTATCTTCTAGACAAACAGTTAGCTCTTCAGGAGTTGTTGATACATTTTGTTCTATCAAATATTGCTCAGACACTTCTGGTATCCACCAACTTTGTGACAAATATCTCCTTCAGGGAGAAATGCCATTAACATCTGAATATTTTATATCAAAGCGGTAACCACATAGTCATTATATCCTTTAGGAAAAAATACACGAGTTGTTATTTTCTTCGGGGAACTCGATAACTAACCATAACATATTAATGTGGTTGTAGTAGAAAACATTCTACAAGAATGCTTTTGCCTTGGAATGATATTTAATAAAATATTCCAAGATATTTTACGTACAACGGGTACGTGCGACAATGATCTTTATGCCACAAAAATAAGATTTATATCCTTTGTTATTCTACCTCTTCAGGAGGTGAGTTGTGATATTTCTTCATTCACTCCAGGGAATGAAAATATGCTTCAAAAATAACTTTGAATAGCTTATTATTTTGTTTAAGCACAGAAGGACACAATTCATAATATTTTCCTACTTCAGGAGAAAATTTTAATTGTGTTACTTTTTCAGGAGCAAATTTAAAATACGAAACATTGAGTATATATTCCCTCAAACATATTACCTCTTCTGGAGGTGAATTGTAATATATTCACATCAAAAGCGCGTTCATATTTACGAGCTTTATTAATATTGTCACATTCACTTCAGGGAATTGATTAATATATATCAAAAGTTCTCATCTTTCAGGGAACAGAACATAATTATTTGAATATGAATTAATCACACCAAATTGTGTGACGGCTTAGAACCTCTTTTAAGATATTGCTACTTCAGGAGCAAATCGAGGCATGCAAGTAATGTAGAGAAATTTTCTCTAATTTATCTTCAATTGTAACCATAGAAAGCCTAAATTATCACTTCTGGTGGTCATAGACATATACCACTTCTGGTGGTTACCAAATTTTGGTTACAATGAGATATATGAAACATAACCACTTCTGGTAGTTGTATATTACTTTCAAACTCTACCAGAGTTGCAAGCAAACTTATTGTCTCTGCTCGCCTTTAGAATCAAGTTATAGGACTTCAATATAAGGTAAAAACCTTACCTGATAAGCATGAAACGCTTTGAAAGTGGTGCTTGTGTTTTATACATGGTAGACGATGATGCTCATGAAATCATCGTAACCAAGAGCGAGACTTTAGTTGGAACACATATTTTCAACCAGGAGGGACGTTACTACCAGCATCTCAACACCTCAGTTGGTTAGAACTTACTTAATTTTAAAGCTCTACCATTCACCTAAGATAGGAAAATCAAATTCGAAGTAAGTGCTCAAAATGGCAGAGTCTCGTGCTGATAACGTATTATAAAATAAAGACTATAAAATAAATAAATCAAAGACAAGTATAGTGAGAGAAATTGATATTTTATTGAACTTTCAAACTAATGTATATAATAAACTGAAAACTCCTCTATTTATAGAAGAAATGAAGCAGCTGCGAGGCTTTTCTTCAGTTGCTTGTCAGCTGTCTGCATGAGCTGTTTGTAACCTACCTGTTTAATAAGAAACTGCTGCAAATCATTTCATTGAGTTGCTTGCAACCTATCTGCATCAGCTGCTTGTAGATAAACTTCAACATAGTACTTAATGAATAATCTTTTTTCGGAAGATTATCTATAGCAGAGTATTAAATGAACATCCATAATATAATTATTTTAGTAACAAAAGTCCACTTAAACGATTTCATGAGTACATTTCTTAAAAGGGAATAAAGTCAACGGACCAATTTAGCTTATTGTTCATTAAAAAGATGTGCCCAAATGAAGTAAGAATTTTCAAAAATGCCAAGTGGAGTATTATTTTGAGTAGGTTGTAACCCTCCTAACATGAGTTACATTACAATTTACAGCTTTTATAGACATATTATTATTACCTGAATCTAGTTCTTTAATATAGAATTAAATGCTTGAGGGTTCATTCTTTTAATGTTGACGGATTTTCTTTTCCTGTCGGCAAATTTTATTCACGCGTTTTGAAAGGATAGTTTGGTTTCCACCTGTACATGTTACAAAATTGATAGACGGGATTATTATCCGGGAAACAAGTTTGGCACGTACTTAATTTGCTTAATGGAACTGATAATCCCCTTTTCCCATATTAATTAGCTCCCCAAAAATTTCCTGGTTTAGCTTTGCTCTAACACCCATTGTGGCACTGTCATCCTATCCAATCCATTTTTCAAATTCTCTAATTAATCTTGTGTCATTTTTTATACTACTCCATCTTATTCATTTTAATTGATTTTTTTGGTTATTTTCACACATATTAAGAAATTCACTCTTTTAACATTAATTAACAATAAAATTGATCATATTAATAAATACTCCCAGGCTCTTTACTCCAAGGGCAACTTTAGAAGAAGAAAAATTTAATTCTTTCTTAATATCTGAAAAAATAAAATATTATAAACCACGAAAAATACTAAAAATCAATTAAAATCGACTGGAGAGAGTAGTGTCATTTCGAACAAAAAATAAATGCACTTCGATTAAGTCGTTAGTCAGTTTGTTAAGGAACGAAAACACTTTCTCTGGTCCACAATAAGTGAACAATTTGTCTTGGGCACACCCATTAAGAAAATACAAAATTCTAGACAAAAATAGTTAGTGTAACTAAACTACCCTTAATTAAATGTTGCAACATAGTTAATGTGAGGAGTAAAAGACTTTTTAGGGATACATACATAAGGGTAATTTTGAAAAAATAAATTGAATTTTTTCTTGATTATATAAATGAAAACTTATTTTGGACCAAATAAAAAGATAAATTGGTCATTTATTGTGGACCGGAGGGAGTACATGTGTTGATTAAACTTACCGACCTACCAATTCATTGGAGACAACCAGGGGTGTTCATTAAAAATCGAAAACCGAATTAAATCGACACAAAAATTGATAATATTTTGGTTTGATTAGGTTTTCGTTTTAAATTTTAAAAATCGACCAAATTTGATTTGGTTTTGGTTTTAAACAAAAAATAATCGAAAAAACCGAACAAACCCGACTATAGAAATACTTATATGAAACTTTATTATTACACATATATGTATATTTATATAGTTTTTTTTAATTTTATGGTAGATATTTAATTGTTTGCACTCTTAGTTGGTAGTCTAGTTCTTTGCTGTCATAATAATTAAGTTCTTTGCTTTTACATTTTAGTTTGATGATAGCTTTATTTTGCTAAGTCTAAGAATCTATTTCATGTTAAAAAGTAATTTATTTTTAATTGAGTCCTTATATTACTCATCACTATTTAGTATAATTATATATTATTAATATATCTTGATAAATGATAAATTTTCTTAAAGAATAATTAGTTTGATACTATTGTGTTAGAATATAGTCGATGGAATATGCGGTTGGCATGACTTACATTTAAGGGAAAAAACGACAAAAAAATCAATAAAAATCGACATAAACCAAATCTATAAAAAATATGGTTAATCTTAATTAGCTTGGTTTCCTCTTAGAAAAAAATCGACCCAAACTGAACCATGAATATCCCCAGAGACAATTCTTAAAGGGTGTATCTTAATGATAAATAAAATAGGTACAAACCTCAAGAAGTACAAATCTTAATAGAAGTAGAATGCAATAACATATGTTCTTTTATAGGACTTAGAAAAATTCTCTAGACATTTTTACCGTTTAAAAGGTGATGAATTAAAAAAGAAAAGAAAAAGAAAGATGGCTAGAGTATAGATCCATCAACTATTCTACAACAACGTAAAAGAAATCAAACAAATGCAAAGAAAATATAAATCACACGAGTTGAAAGATATACCAAGCTGGGACGCAGGAATAGAGTCTATAGAAGATTAAATATTCAAAAAGATAAATCTAAATTATATGAAAGGAAACATATTCAATACATTGTAGGTTGCTCATAATCGCTAAAATACTTTGTGTCTTGCTAATAAAGATACTTGAAATAACTTAGTTTAAGTAGAAGTAGCATAATAGGTTTTAGGAATTAGTATTTTGAGTTTAATTACCTGTTGGCTTGTAATAGTTTTCATAAAATCATGGCCCAAAGAAAATTTGATGCATTATTATTTTTAAACTTACTAAATAAATATATTTTCCACATGTAAAATTTATTCGGTACGGTTCGGTATTTTTTCGGTTTATTTTTATAAAATAAAAAACCTACCCTAATTATCGGTGCAGTTATAGTTATATATAAAAACCTACGGTTTCTTAAAAAGAAACCTAAAAATCGGTTCGGTACGGTACGGTTCGGTCGGTATAATCAGTTTTCGAATATCCATTGACACCCGGGAGAGTTACTCAACCCAAAAATATTTAAGCTATAAATCAACATATTAAAGAAAGGTGGGCAGGGGTACACGTTGGAAGAAAGTACTCCCTCTGTTCCATGTTATGTGAACCTATTTCCTTTTTGGTCCGTTCCAAAAAGAATGAACCCTTTCTAAATTTGGTAACAATTTAGTTTAAAGTTACAACTCTATCGGTAATGAGAAGCTTTTATAACCAGACAAATACTCTGGGCCCCATTTGAATTTGTTTAGGACCAAAAATTCCAAAAGTCTTCATTTTTTTCTTAAACGCCGTTCCTAGCCAAACAGGTTGACATAAATTGAATCGAAGGGAGGGAGTATATGTTTATCCATAAAAGGTAAAAATGGTGGTGGGATATTAACATAACATGGGAAGAGAGAAAGAAATATGGATATTTGGAGTATTCGCAAATATGGCCAATAGTTATAGAATGGTATGGGGGAAGTTAAAAAAGTGGGGTTAGAGCGACTTGCAGAGTGAGAGGGTTTTTTTAAAAGCTAACAGACATCCTCTGCAACTGCTATGTTATGTTGTTGCTTCCTCTTCATCACTTCATTTGTCTTCTTTTGTTATACTTGCCCACCCCTTCCCTTCTTCTTCATTTGTTTTTGTTTATGCTGCTGCTTTGATATCCGTTGCTTCTTTTGACGTTTCTTCTTCTTCTAATTATATAAGTATATTTCTATATTGAAATACAGGATCTCCACTATCCACTTTTCTTTATTCCTCTTTGCCTTTTCCCTTAGTATATACACACTCAAAAAGAAACGTTTATTGGTCAACCTTCATTTTCACTTTTCAGATTAATTTTTTTATCTGCTCCTCCCGCTCTTCCACAAACTCACGTTAAAGTGGAGAGTCGGAGATTACGAAGCTAGCCTACATATATATGTTTACAAAAACAAGAACGACCCATTCATACATATGAAATTTTTTTCTGTTTGATTGATGGGAAATTGACAAGGATAAGTTAATTTGTCTTTGTTTTGAACTGGGGGTGTGTTAAGAAATGGCGTGTAATCATCTAACAGATATGCAAGAGCCAAGCATAGATACAGATAAGTTAAGCTACGAGATTTTCTCTATTCTAGAAAGCAAGTTCTTATTTGGTTACGATGATCAGAAGCTTTGGATTCCTAAACAAATAGCTCCGGCAGTTGAACATCACAAGAACGTTAACGAGGTTGTGTTGACATCATCACCGGTGAGGGAGGGGCACGGCGTTCAGGCAATTAAAAATCAGAGGGGTAAAGTCTGTATCCTCAGCATAGATGGTGGTGGAATGCGAAGCATCCTATCAGGAAAAGCTTTAGCGTATCTTGAACAGGCGTTGAAGGTTAAATCGGGAAATCCAGATGCTAGAATCGCCGATTATTTCGACGTCGCTGCCGGTTCCGGCGTCGGAGGAATATTCACCACCATGCTCTTCTCTACCAAGGACCAAAACCGCCCCTTGTTTCACGCTGAGGACACGTGGAAGCTTCTAGCAGAACAAAGCAAAAAATTCTACCCTACCAAAGGTTCAAATTCCGGCGGTTTCCTCAGGCGAATTATCTGCAGCGGAGGCGGTGGTGGTTCGACCGGTTCAGCCACGACCGGTTTGGAGAAGTCGATGAAGGAGGCCTTTGTAGATAAAACCGGTCGAAGCCTCACGTTAAAGGACACGTTGAAACCGGTTTTAATCCCATGTTACGACCTTTCAAGTACGGCGCCATTTTTGTTTTCCAGAGCTGATGCTTTAGAAACCGACAGCTTCGACTTCCGGCTATGGGAGGTTTGCAGAGCCACGTCAGCAGAGCCGGGAGTGTTCGAGCCGGTTTGTATGAAGTCCGTCGACGGGAAAACCAAGTGCGTGGCGGTTGACGGGGGATTAGCCATGAGCAACCCGGCGGCGGCGGCGATTACCCACGTGCTTCACAACAAGCAAGAATTCCCCTTCGTGAGAGGTGTGGAGGACATTTTGGTACTTTCACTAGGGACAGGTCAGCTCCTTGAAGGAAGCTTTGAATATGAGCAAGTCAAGAATTGGAAGGCAAAAGACTGGGCTCGACCAATGGCTCGAATTTCTGGCGATGGCTCCGCTGATGTGGTGGACCACTCAGTTGCCATGGCTTTTGGCCAATACCGTAGCAGTAATTACGTGCGCATTCAGGTACCTATTGTTCTTTTAATAGTTTACAGTCAGCGTAAAGAATTTTAAATTTTTTATAATTATCAAAGGATATCTACAAGGGAGACTACTTAAATATAAGATTTGTAATCGTAAAATAAAACAAATTAGCTGTTACAGCAAGTAAAGGTAATCCGATGGGGGCACATTTAACTCTAAAATTTGTTCCAAAATTTTAGTAGTAGATACAGTTCATGAATGAGCTTGTAGATTACATGGGGGCCGGGAGAAAGGGGACAAGCTGGGGATAGGTGTCTTTGGAATGGGAGAGGGGGAGGGGGTGGGTGGTTTGTAGGGGTGAGTCTAACCTCTAACCTGCGCCGTTTGATAATTTGGTCGTATGCAATTTAATTTCTTGAAGAATATTGATGCATAGACATTCATTTACTGGTTTTAGGATAATTGATAGTGTTGTTGTTGTGTGCAACTAGAGAAACCGTGCAGTCAAATTGAGGCCACCAGGAACAATGTTGTCGTTAGCTAACAACTAGACAAACCCATTGGTTGGCGAGACTCAGACACAAAAACACACACTCTGTGTGTGTAATTGGGGAGAAGTGATCTCTTTTAAATATCAATTACAAAAAGGACCAAAATTGGGGGGGGGGGGGGATTGGGAGTAATATCTTGCTGCTGGAAAGTTACTAAATCAAGAATGTGGCACTCCTTGCCAATTAGTACAGCAAATATGTGTAGAGCTGTAGTTTTTCCATAATTTACGAAGGATGATATTCATAATCAACACCATTTTCGTGACACATAGATTTCTGATATAAAGAGAACAAGAGAGTAGTTATGTTCTTTAACTTTTCTTGTGTCACCTAAATCTGTATGCTAAAGAAGAGGCTCTGTATCTCAAGGATGGTCCTCACTATCATATTGATTACCAAGTACCTCTCTCCCAGCTATTTTGACCTGCCAATTTATTCTCTTACCAAATCCTTGTCCTTGAGACCATGCTTTATTACGATACTGCCAATGGTGGGGCTTGGTTTTTTACCGTTTGGTATGAGTTACAAGGCCATCTCCAACCTTGCCCCCATCCCCGTAATGAGGGAAATATTTGGGGGAATTTAGCTCCAACCCTCCCCCATTTTTGTCCCCAAAATAGGGGATGAATAGTGTTTCCTTAAATATGGGTACACTATTCATCACTTTTTTATTATTATTTTATTATTTAATCTTTTAATTTATCTCTTTATATATACCTAATTATGTTTATGTAATGTCTTTATAATTTTAATATTTTATCTTAACTTTGGTATATAATTTTGATAAATTAATTTTTGTGCATTTATTATTTTTATGTAGAAATGACAGTAGATGAAAATCAACGATTTCAAGAATTTTTATTTCGACATAGAAGAATTAAGGACAAAGATGCTCATTTTGCACTTCGTAATGTATTAATAGATCATTTATGGGAGAATACTAGATGTTGAGGTTGAATATTTATCTAGTATTTCGAATGAATTTTGTCGTTATGTAATATGTATTTAATTAATCTTGTATCGCAATGATTTCACTTTTATTTGAATTATTAGTTAACCTATAATAATTGCTTACAAATTATATTATTTAAAATTTTATGGAATTGTTTTAATTATGAAAATTACAAATTAATAAAAATAAAAGACGGAATTTGTTTAATGGAAATTAAAAAATGAAATTGGAATGAAAGATAGTAATATAATATAGAAGAGAGAGAAGAATATAAAAAAGTTTGGGGAAAAATGGGAAAATGGTTGGAGTCTCCAAAATGGGGAAATCCTCATTTTGGGGACCAAAAATGGGGTAAAGGTTGGAGATGCCCTAAGAAGGTATAAGGATGGTATAAAAATTTAATACCATCTTAATACTCTGTTTGGTTAGCAAACCAGGTATAAGTTATTAACACCGGGATAACTTATACCTTATAGAAGGTGGGGTAATTAGCACTGTTATAACTTATACCTTCTTCTTAGAAATTATGCAATTGTCATTCTTAATACAACATATCAAACAATGAATAAACAACAATTCCAGCATAACTTATACCAATATAACTTATACCAGCATAACTTATACAAATATAAATCATATTCCAACCCGACGACCCCTTACAGTATACTTATTGATGAGGGTAATAGTGGATGTGGGTAGGGAATTGACCAATGGAATGTGTGCCAAGAGAATACTATATGGAGAAGATTTAGATAATTGACCAAATGAAATAATAATATATTGATGATCATTCCGAAGAATAAAGGGATAAGTTAAATAAGTCCCACATGGTTTATAAAATGTCAGACTGAAAACTATTGAGTTTCGTCATCAACTGATGCTTCTTCCAGTCAAGGGATATTTGCTTTCTATCTATCCTTTTCCGATCATTAGTAAGTCTTAAAATGTTCTAGATTCAAACATATGAAGGTAGAACGAACGACTTGTTGCTTTCAGGTATTACAATTTGTCTTTAACTTGGATGATATCTTAGTAAAATTAAATGGTGTTTTCAGTTTCTAAACTAATTTGATGATGGCAGGCTAACGGATCGAGCTTTGGTCGTTGTGGGGTGAATGGAGACGCTGACCCAAGTCCGAGCAATGTGAAAACGTTGGTTGGGATAGCAGATGAAATGCTGAAACAGAAAAATGTAGAGTCAGTGCTTTTCGGTGGCAAGAGAATTGCAGAGGAAAGCAATTTTGATAAACTTGATTGGTTTGCTGGAGAATTAGTGCAAGAACATCAGAAAAGGAGTTGCCGGATAGCTCCCACTGTTGCATTTAAGCAAGCTACACCGAAAGCTTCCCAAACATCTCTCAAATAGTAAACCAAGTCAAGCAAAATTAAAAAAAGAAAAGAAAAAAAAGAAGGTAAATTCTTCTTTCATATCCTTCCATTTGGTCTGATTCTTTTTGTGTATTTAATAATGGTGATATATTTTTCCAAGTCTAAGCATGTCTGACCCAAGCTTGATGACGATGATATCAACTAGGACCCATAACACTAATAATTGGTATATTATGATATGAATCTAAGACCCTTTATATACGTTAAGTTTTCTAAATCATAAATAAATCACGAGAGGATAATACATAGGGTGTTGTTTGTTTGTTTGTGTGTATCCGTGGACTCCGTCATATGTCATTTTCTTTCATGTCTTTCAAAAGATCAAACCCCTGATTAGTCCACCGACACTTAGTCCTTTCATTATAGAGATGGAGTTTGTAGTCATTTTAAAAATGGAACCCAAAAAGGGTTGTAGGGGACCTTATGGTCATTTTGGGAGGGGGAATGTATGGTATAACTTTGGGTTCATGGACAGTGTCCGTAGTCCGGAAAGAATTAAAGAAAAGAAGAGTATTTTGAATATATAGTACTCTTTGATATATATCATGTTGTGGTTGACTGTTAGACAAAGCACCTTCTTTTTCTCTGCTATGTGCCTTTCATAGTGTCACCTTTGCTTTTTTGAGCTGAAAGTTACACTATAGAGTGTTATTTCAGAGTGGTCACTATTTTACCTACTTCATCCACATCTTATTTTTCCAACTTATTTGTTCCTACAGCTTTTGGGAATGTTTATCGGTTCATATACCTTAAGGGTTGTTTGGTACTCGAGATGTGGTGGGATAAAGTGTGAGATTAAGTTTATATCATATTTGATTGACAGTATAAATTTATAACTATTTATAACTTTATACCATCAACTAAAGATGTTATAAATTTAATCCTAGTCTTAATACAAGATATCACACTTTATCCCACCTTATCGCATCAAACTCAGGATTATATTATTCCACCGATTATATTATTCCACCTCCCAGGTGGAATAAATTAGTTCAGGAATTATAATTCCAAGATTATAATCTCGAAATAATTTAGTCGGCGACCCCTTAGGATCACTTGGGTTCGTCTAGACAAGACTAGATTAGGAAACCCCCTGTATCTCCTTAATTTGACTCTATGGCTATGCTCAATGACTAAATTGACGCTATTAAAGTAAATTGTCACAATCATTACATTAAAAAGGGAAGGGTAGCCCGATATACAAAGTATTCTGTGTTCATGTAGGGTTCGTGAAAAAGCCTCACCCAAAAAGTGTGATGTAGACATCTTATCCTAATGCAAACATTACGTCAGCTTTTACGGCTCGAAGTAGGTCACACGAAAACAACTTTAATGTTAGTTTCCCAAAGAGGGGTAGTCGGGTTCCACACCCAAAAATGGTGATGTAAGTAGTCTAGCTTGATGCTTGTCATTATCCTCTAATTCTTTATTACCGCAATTTTTGAATTTAACTTACCCTGGTCACATCCTCTGTTGACTGAGGATTTATTGTGCAAGTTGCAACTGTGTATAATTGAGGCGTGGGTGCAATGATTAGAGTTAGTTAAGTAGTATAAACAATTGAATCAATGTTTTAGACACAATTATTAGGTAAAGGCCAATAAATCATACAAAAGTCACTATTCAGACGGTGACTAGCAATCCTGGCTATCTGGCAGTTACTAGTTACTAGTAGTTACTTTAGTAGTAGTAGTAGGAGAGTAGTGCTTTTGAGTTTTGGACAGGTGTCTGAATTATTTCCGACCAAATTGAACAGGGGTCAAAAGCAAGATATTGTTTTAGACTAAAAAATAATCCGCAAAAGTGAAAAAAAAAAGGGAAGTAATTTTACCTGGTGCTGCTTTCTGTGAAAATATGAGTGCTTGTCCTATTTAAAAAATTGTGAAGTAACATGATTCACCTGGAATAGTTGAAATTCATGGATTAAAGCACCTACTTTTTGCTCCGTCCTTTTCCTTGTCGAGCATTATGGTCTGTCTTACTAGACATTACTTTGTGTTGGTAAAAAATAAACATTTTTTTTCGTAAATATAAAAAATATTTTTTTTTTCTACGTTATTTAGTATGGTGATTTGGGTTCCAAGAAATAGCATTGTCTTTGATATTAACTGCAATTTTTTTCCTCTTGAAAACTAACCATTATCATTCCTTTAATAGCTCATTAATATACCATTATATATATATATATATCTCCTGTGCAGGAAAACGATGTGCTGATTAGGAAAAGAAAAAGAATTGAAGAAGATGGAGATGAAATAGCAGCTTTTACTTTTTTGGTATAGCTAGTAAGATGGAAAAGCCAGTGCTTTTTCTGAAATTGAAATGAAAAAGACACTCAACTTAACTGTAAAAACAAAATGGGAAAAGATGGAACCGTTGAATGATCTTTGTTGGGATTCTTTTGCTTGACAGAGGACAGGCATTTGTTTTGGCCATTCCTTCTTGATAGAGGTCGAAGACAAAACGAGTCCTTTTTTTCCCTTTCATTTCAGAACTTGGGGACAGGAAGGGGGTTGTTTCCTTTTAATTTCCTTTCTTGCCCTTGGTTTAGTAGTGTTATTTTTCTTCTTTTGAGTAATATATTGTGGTTGGATCTACTTTTTGTATCTTCTGTGGATGGAGGGCATTATTGGGAAAATATCAGCCCCTTTTTCGTTGTTTCTTTTTCTTGTTTGGAAAGTAGGGAAAAGGAAATGAGATGTAAGTTAATTATAGAAGTTAGTGTTTGTGGGAGAAATTTTTTTGGAGATTAGCCTCTCTTTTCAAAAGCAGCGGACCATGTATCTCGTAAAAATTGCACACGGCGTTCTATTTGGTCACCACCATTTAATTTATATATATTTTTTAAACTTTTAACTTGTACCCACTTTTTAAACAACTTCAATCCCCTTTCTCCTCCTCGTTTTCTTCAAAGATATCTTTTCCTTTTTAACTTCAAGCAATTCAAAGCTAAAATTATGTAAAACATCTTTTTGCCACACTACATCTCCGGCTCTCAGCACCTTCAAGAAATATAAAAACGCTGCTCCAAGGCTAGAATTTTCACTCACGTAAACAATGAACTTTACTGAACCAAAAATATTAAAAAAGTTCTGCTCTAAATTTATCACGGTTACATGCAAAAGAATTTCGAAATGCACTGAATAGTAAAAAATTGATGACTACCAATGACGATCAGCTGACAAATTCCCATGTGAACCAGGAAGGTAATTTCTGTAAGCAGTCCAAAATTCCCCAAAAGTTGATAGCTTCAAATGACCTGAATTACTACTCTTTAGTAGGAACAGATAATTGTATGTCTTAATCAAGTGGAAAAACAAACAGGATTTTTTATGACGAAACTAACAAGGCATTACTAAAGACTTCCTTTATTTACTGATCTTAATGACAACATGAATATTTTTTATATAGTGAAAAACTTCAGCTCTAGAATTGAAGTTCGTCAGTTATAAAAACAAAAACTTCAGTTCTAGAACTGAAGTTCGCCAGTTACAAAAACAAAAACTTCAGCTCTAGAGCTGAAGTTCGCCAGTTACAAAACAAAAACTTCAGCTCTAGAGCTGAAGTTCACCAGTTACAAAAAAAAAAACTTCAGTTCTAGAGCTAAAGTTCGCTAGTTACAAAACAAAAATTTCAGCTCTAGAGCTGAATTTCAGGCTCGCTACTAGAATGCTGAAGTTTTGCGTGATTGCCTTTACTACTTCAGCCCCGTATGCTGAAGTTATGTGAAAAAGCGGGTACGCTTGCAATTATTTTTGCAAAGCGAACACAAGTTAAAACGTGACACAAAAAGCGGGTATAGATACAAATGCCCCATGTATCTCCTGAAATTTGGGTAGATGAATGGCCTTGGCCTATACTATATTTCATATGTGGATTTGTATAAAGAAATATCAAACCATTTTAATTCCTTTTTGCCTGTTATATAGTATATATATTTGGGAAGTTTTATTTCCTTTTTGTCTCATAAATTTGTGGACCTCAATCTTATATTTTTGGGTCTACAGAAATCTGAGTCCACAAAATTATGAGACAAAAAAGTTGCCTCATACAACTAGTGTCAATTGTATGAGACACAAAATAAAATTTTCCCTAAATTGAGGACAATGACAAGTGAATCATTACTATTAAAACTCGTGACGCCGTAAGTTAAAAGTATAACGTATTGATAGATTCAAGGGCGGATAACTATGGGACACGTGAACCCATGGTCTCTCTGCAAAATTATATATTCCGTATTTTATGTACATATTTTGTAAAATTGATATAATATTAATTATTGACACCTATGCTCCAAAAAGGTTGAATGGTGCCATTGGTTGGTTAAGTTAGTTATTAAGAGGAATAAGGATCAATTCTCACTTAATATATTTTTTCCTTTAATTTTTAGTAGAGCACACATGTACTAGAAATCACAAATCCGCCTTGAATAGATTAGCATGAGTTTTATGTTTATTTGTAATAACATTGTAAAAACATGACGTTCCAACGTAAAAATGCTAACAGATAAAACAAAAAAGAAATTGCAAATTTTAATGGCCTTTCCTCCTAACCATTCAAGTTAAATCCCATGAGAATTCATTTTCTTATGAATAATAGCCATCCAAGTGACTCTAGAAGTTGTCCACCTTTAACATGGAGATGTCACTACTAGAAATCCGGTAAATATCGCCCAAAATTTTCCGATCAGTATTGGTTGATCAAAAAAAGCGATCAAAGTTGGACGGAAACCCGGAGAAAAATATTTTACATTTATTTTATAAAAATACCGACCAAAGTTGGTCGATAATTTGGTCAACAAGTTGACTGAGCTGGCGAGACTTGCTTAATCAAAGAAACTTTCACATTACCGACCAACTTTGATCGTTAATGTGGACCCAATTTTTAAAATTTTAATAGTTATATTATTATTTAAAATGTTTTATAAAATTTTAAAAATATTTATTTAAAATTACCGACCAAAGTTGGTCGGTTAATTTAGGGAAATCATTTACCGACCAACTTTGGTCGGTATATTTTAATTTCTGAAAAATAACCGACCAAATAGGTCAACGTTGGTCAAAAATATGAATCACTTTTATATTTACTATCTAAATAATATAAATGTAATCCGTTAACACTTTGGTAATACAAATAATAAATATACTAATATATACTATAACATGCTATATATGTAGTTAAAGTAGTACAACAAAGCGTATTATATATATATATATATATATATATATATATATTAGAGAGAGAGAGAGTGTAACGACCTGACCGGTCGTTTTGAGCATTTGATCCCCGCTCGCCAGCTTTCGGGCATGACTAGCCCCGTATGATGTATTATGATTTATGTAAATCGTCGGTTGTGGACTGCAAGTTAATCGGAATAGATATGGAAGAATGATTCTCAGCTTGAAGCTTTAAATTTGGAAGGTTTGACCCAGTCTTGACTTCTTAGTAATTGATATCAGATTTGGATTTTTATGATTTAGATAGCTCTATCGGGTAATTTTGGTCTTAGGAGCGTGTTCGGAATATAATTTGGAGGTCCGTGGTAGATTTAGGCTTGAATTGGCGAAATTAAAAATTTGGCATTTTCCGGTCGGTAGTGAAAATATTGATATCGAAGTCGGAATGGAATTCCGGAAGTGGGAGTAGGTTCGTAGTGTCATTTGTGAGGTGTGTGCAAAGTTTTATGTCATTCAGATGAGGTTTGATAGGTTTCGGCGTTGTTTGTGGAATTTAGAAATTTAGATGTTCATAAGCTTGAATCCGAGGTTGATTTGATGTTTTGATGTTATTTTGAGTGATTCAAAGGTTCGACTAAATTTGAATGATGTTATGGGATGTGATGGCATGTTTGGTTGAGGTCTCGAGGGCCTCGGGTGTGTTTCGGGTGGTTATCGGAGTATGTTTGGCTTTGAAGAGACTGTTGTTGTTGCTGTATTTCCTTATGCTGGTATCCTTATGTCACGCCCCAAAACCGAGGGGCGCAACCGACACTCAACCGAGCAAGCCCGACTGAGCAAGCCTATTAGGTTTCATTATGAATAACAAGGAGATGAAATTTATGAGCATTACATTTACAATTTTTATCTTTGTCTTTCATTAACATTTCAACCATACTAACCAAATTATTACAATTAATAGATACGAAGGAAACATTCTTCCAAATAACAACATATCTAGTTCAAATTTTCAATACCCTACACCACCCACAACCTGTCTACGAAGCCTCTAAATACAACTGAAAAGTAATATGAAAATGCCGACAATAAGGCTCCGGCTATACCTCAAATACAAAGTACATGATAAACAACGGTACAGGACCCCGAAATGAAGTGGGGCTCACCAAGTCAGCTGAAAGGGAGATGCGTCACTAGCTGCGACTAACACTGCCTGCTATAGAACCACCTACATCCATTTAAAGACGTAGCGCCCCCGACAAAAGGGACGTTAGTGTCATCGAATAACACTAGTATGTATAACTAAACACCATCTCATTAGAAAGAACAACCATACAAGAACAAAGAAATCATAAGGATTCAACAACATCTTTAAACAATCCCCACATCATCAAATAAAAGGAATCACATAGCTTTCACATAATTTATATAGCTTTAGTTTGGGGCATTTAATATTGTTCATCATCATTCACAATACCACCGCTTTCTTGAGCGGATTCCGATCACGACCCGATCGGCTAGGTTGCCTCATTTGAGACATGTACCTCAATCACAATTCATTCTCACTTTCCGGAATTCAATATCACACATGGATGTGTGCGGCATGACGTCCGATCACGGCCCGATCGTCTAGGCCGCCTTACCAAGGTGTTGTTCCTTTCTCATTAATCATCTCATTTCAATCTTTATTTCACATATATCAATTCATAGGCACTTAGGGCCACAATTATCACATCATACTTGGCACTAGGCCACATTTCACAACTCACATTCCACATCACTTTCACTTTCAACATCAAACTTGCAATTTAAGATAATTGGTACATACAAGAGCAATTCAAGTTGTAAGCATAGAGAGGAATTCTCATGATTCGCCATAATAGTCACAATTTAAACTTGACTTGAAATCTAGGAAATTTAGCATATAGTTCACATTCTTCACATATCCCCAATTTACCAAGAATAGCACATTGAACACATTGAGACGCACCTTTCACATATATTCTTGCAACACCAAATTCTTTGAATTAACAAATACTACATAAATCAAATTTCGGACTTACAACATATGCGGGAACACCATGGGAGCTCAATTTCTAAGAAGAGGGGGTTTTAACCATACATATTTTGTTTAAGATTTTCTTTAGTTTCTACAATCCACCAACACCTCTAGCAATAACAATCTATAAAAAGATAGCGGGAATCGATTAATAATTAGGAAGATTACCCATATTGTAACTCTCCTAGGAATTTCATCAAACACCTAACATGTGAAGTAGTCTACAAGGTCTCAAAATGGAAATTCCTTCATCCCTCAACCAATTTTAACAGGAACTACCCAAATTAATTCTTTAATATCACATACTACAAATTAGTCCCACATGCATGGCCTATTTCTAATCCCCACAACATATTTGGACCCTTAACATCTTACATGAAATCTTGGAAGAAGGACTAACCCGGATGGAGGACAATCAAGTGGTTATCTTCCTTGATTTTTGAAAACTTGAGTAAGATTTGGGTGATTATGAAGCTAGACTCCTTCTATATTTTTTCTCTCTCTATATGCTCTCAACTCTCTCTAAAATCAGTAGAAAATGACCCCAAATAAAGCCCCTAAGCCTATTTATCAAAATAGGGTCGGGTTATAAAAATAGGAAAAATAAGCCTCCGAAATTGGGTCTGCGGTCGCATAATGGACCGCAAAATAGGAATGTGGGTCGCAAAATGCATCGCGGAACTGGTGGCCAAAACTGGGCTACACTGGTCCAGTTTGCGACCAGATTTGTGGTCGCAGATCAATTATGCGGACTGCATAATGGTTTTGCGATCGCAGAACTGACACAGGATCGCATTTTTCCAGCCTTTGGTAATTTGATCATAACTTTGTGTCGGAATGTCCAAATGATGAACGGTATGAAGTGTTGAAAACTAGACTCGAAGACATTTCATATGATAGGTCGTTCATCACATAAAACCTTATATATACTTAGATATGCTCGTTCAAACTATGGACTTGTGCAAACTCATTTGGAATTTTAGCCCATTATGAAATTTTCTAACTTGACTTAGACTTAGGCCTACCATTAGACTCCACATTACTTATTATAAGACTTATACATGTATTTACCAAATACAATTGATGCCCATCATGTTAATAGAATATAAAATATTATAATTAGCCTACCTGACACCATGAAATCCTAAATTACTTAGCGAAATTTTCCGGGGCCTTACATTCTCCCCCGCTTAGGATCATTCGTCCTCGAATGAGGGGTAGAGTCTGCCCTAAACACTTAATATAATATATCTTTTTTCTCACCTACATCAAGTCCCTAATTTTGACTAACTCCTAAAATTTTCAGAAATTTCGGTAGAGTCTCCTTTGTAACTAGGCCTATCCACCTGCCAGAGAATCACCAAAACCGTCCTAACAACACATCCACAACGAGACAAAGTACCGCAATGTATATATCAATAATACTAATCTCAACATTACAAGCACTACATTATCATAAGGATACCTGGACATGAACTGCACATTTCTAAATCATAATACCTAGAGGGTACCTTTCAAGTCAAAACCAATTGCTATACAATCAAGAGAAAATACTTTATCTTCACAACACTCTCGGCCTTCAATGTGGCCTCTTATACTTATAGACTTCGCCATAACACATTCACAGAAATAATCTCCACCCCCAAACTTACCTAATAAGGATGACAAATAGATACCCTTTATAGGCCAACTATCCATTACCTCCACCTTCAGTAATTTCCATCGAAATAATACACAAAGGATCTCCAACTACCTTCTTAGACATAGACATGTGAAAACACAAAATATATAGGGAACAACTATGGGGAAACTTCATACTTCTAGTGCGGCCTAATGTGATATACACTTATGCAACCTTCATTATCAACCCACATAACATCTTCATGGGAAAATATTGGAAATAACCTGTTCTACCTCCTAAGTTCTATATCTCTACGCGAACACCCACACTGAACCTTTGATGACCTTCAACAATTACGCTAAGATGTGTTATCCTGAACTGACCATAAAAATTACCTATCGAATATATGTGATCACACGGTGATGCTCCCTTTTTGACATGTTTGAACCTTTAATACCAAATAGATTTAATACAATGAGGAACAACAAAGTTCAAGATTGGGCTCGAATTATTCAGGAAACCATTAATGTGCTGAGTAGAGTATTTCACGAGGTTATATGCTAAGATACACAAAGATTACTACTAACAATACTGACATGGTTAATCATTGTGACAACATCAATTATTAGACAAATAAGGCATAGGGGTAACTTGTACATTGGCAATAGGAATCATTAAGGAGGAATATTCAAGTACGTGACCTAGTCGTCTCCTGGAGTGTAGAGAAAATCAGTTTATTAAGAATGAGAATACTCTGGCACCTTGAATGCGATATGGGTTTCCAAATACATGAAGTTGAACTACACCCCTAAAGTTAACTAACACAAGAAATCTATGCCACAAGCCTATGATGATGAAAAGAAGTTGAACACTTATGAGATTACCATATTTCAAACAGCTTAACCCTTCCTGATAATTGCCCCCATATGAGATAACTAAAAATATGACAACTTGTCTTCTAAATCGATATGCTCATGATATGTGCAAAATTTTGAAGGCATCTAATCTCAACCTTTCACGAGTGAAACCACATAGCTAGGACATCTTAATATTGAGATGAAATCATGTATTGGTTAGAGGGGTTCTAATGGTTGACGTAACACTCCGGGAAGAAAGACAATTAAAACTCCTATCCTCCTTAAGAAGGTAGAATGCCAGGGGTAGAAAAATTTCCCGCACATGACAATGACGTCATCAATAATCCTAGAAGCCTAGTGAGCAGAAGGCCACAAAACCTATCCAATCCGACCCATTTAAGACTTTTGAAAAGGGGACGCACTTTGGTTTAAAATTATGGCAATATAAGCTTGAAGTTAAGGGAAATCATTACTTTTGGAACCCATGAGACAAGCCCACGTAGCCCTAGAAAATTGTTAACAATGGCGAGAAAATACTTAAAACCATTACGAGTTGGTGTAGAGCAAGGCCTCAAAGTGTCCACATGAATAAGTTTGAAAGAATGAGACATCTTAATGCAGTTATCGAGGAAAAGTAACCTAGGTTATCTAGTCACATGGACAAGCAGAGCAGGTAAATGGTTGTTAGAAGAACACCTACAAGGAATGCCAGCAATATTTATTTATTCTAACAAAATGAATATGTCTCCATCCTTGATGCTATAAGACTTCCTCTTTGATGCCATAAAACATAAAACGAGTTTTACAATGAGAGTTATCAGATGAAATAGATAGTAGGGCAGCAAAACTAAAGAGCACCATTTGGAACCAACAAGCTTAAACTGAGTTGAAGACATTAGAAGTCTATAGTAAAGGGGAATTTACCCACTTCCAGTGTCTTTTTTTTGAAAAGGGGGGCTTGTAGAGTACATAAAATGAGGTGAATTGAATCGAATCATATAGTTGGATGGATAGTCGAGAAAATGAGATAAGATCGTATTGGAAAATATGGAGAAACGACACATGATGCAAGGTAAATGAAAAGAAAGTGAGAGAGAGCCTTTTGGAAGTAACCTTTACATTGTAACCACTAGGAAGGGTGGTAATATAAGGGATTACGAGAAGATAAATTTTTGAAAGAAGATCTCTGTATGTAGTCACGTGATGTATAGCTCCAGAATTCAAAAATCCAATTATGTTTAGCAACTCTACTACACAATGAAGCACTGCAACACACTTCTACACAACCAATTATTACCAGCCGGATTGGGAGATGCTATAAAACTTGACTGAAAGAAAGGCTTTAACATATGAATATGTTACTAGGTGTATTGCTCCTTGGTCAACCCAAAACCAAAAGGCGAGAGCTAGACTGATAAGAAGATTATTGGTAGCACATGTGTAGATAATCCATTATCGAAAGGAGATCATTCAATCTCAGCAATTGCGGCATGCTATCAACCCTTGATGAACTTGAAGTGAGGTGGGAACCCATGTAATTTGTGGAATTTATTAATTCATTGACCAGATATCTTGAAGTATTTCCAAATTGGAGCTACTTTTCTGGGTAAAAGTTCAACTTTCAAGGACTTCTAAGGGGGATAAGATTGAGTAGGGATAGTATAGCTGATAGTGAATGAAGCAGATTCATAGCTAAAGTGAGAGGATGAATTGACTTGCCTCCGCCACCTATAATTCCATATCCTTGTTTAGTTATGTCAGAATACAAAAAATTCCAGTAATATCAGAGGACCAAAAACTAGTTATCCCAAAAATAAAGGTATTGTTACATCTATCCCATTATCTAGATTCAGCTGGATTGGCAAGGGGATTCAGGTGGATTACCATCGATTAAGAAAATTTTATTTCTAGATGCCAAAGACACAATTATGATCTTCCTTCAACCATCGAAATTGGAACAGAAAAAATAGGACAACAACTAGGGGAAGACCGGGTATATTGGAGGAATTAACAGAAAGAGGACTTGAGGTTTCTAGGAGTAAACTCAAAAGCCTCACGATGATTGGAGCCACTACTAACATTAAAATCAGTTGGATTTGTAGCAAAATAGAGCAATTATCACATAGGGACACTCAAACAAGTGTCATGCAAATCAAAAAAGGAGCAAAAGTATTCATCTTCCTTACAACTAGAAGAAGGACAACCTTTAAGAATAAGATGAACAACAAGAATAAGTAGCATGATCTCACTGCAGAAATAGAGGCTCGACAAACCCTAGCTTCGATGGAGATTTAGCAATGTCACCAGAAGTAACTGAGCAGACCAAATCCATAAAATAACTTGCAATAGAACAGGGAGAACTCGCCAAGCAAATGAAAATCTTGCCGATTCCAATCACTAGGCGAAAATGAAAGTCTCAAAAAGTAGAGTGAGCGCACTACCAACTAAAGAGGGTGATGACACAAGGCAAGATCTTCACTATGATACTATGTCAACATTCAGACTGAAGCAGAAACTCGAAGAAAAATGGCCTAGGGTTTTGAATAGAGAAGAATAAATGGTCGAGAGAAAATATCTTTTTATTTTGTGTGAAAATATTAGAATTGTCCATCCATTCATTCGGTAAGAAGTTCTTCCATAGTCCCTTGTTGAAAGTTTAGAAAGGCGTGTCAGAAGTAGTAATTCCATAGTTACAACTCAATTCAAGGACATGATTATAGAGCTCAATGTCATAAGAGATTGCATATAAGAAAATTTGCGGGCGGAGTGGATTCATGAAATAATGGATCTCGTTCAAGAAGTAGATACATGCAATGTTTTGTGATTCAGTGTCTTATCAAGACCATGTTTATGAGAACTTCCCTTAGCGACAAGTTCTACTAATCCCTCCAGGGCTCAATACATTCTTTTAACAAACCTTTGTGCAATCTCCTTCGGTCTCAATGGTGGGATCAATCCCTCCTTACATGCTTCAAATTCGCGGATTATGGTATCAAGATTACTAATCTTAAGAATAAGACTTAGAGAGAAAATCAACTCCCCATTTTGAGCTATTTCGCACAATCTGGAGTATCAAAGAAGGGTGGAATTCCTAAATGTCCAAGTAGCCTCCAACTTATAGATGTGGTTGACAACACACCGATAAGAAGGACTCTACTAGACACGGCTCCGAGACATCCTAAGACACTCTAAAACCTTAGGCGCTGATACCAAGTTTGTCACGCCCCAAAACCGAGGTGCACGATCGGCGCTCAACCGAGCAAGCCCGACTTAGCAAGCCTATTAAGTTTCATTCTACCCAAAATTAATTTATGAATAACAAGGAGATCTCCATAAATCCTACTTTATGAGCATTACATTGATAATTTTTATCTTTGTCTTTCATTAACAGTTCACCATACTAACCAAATTATTACAAATAATAGATACGAAGGAAACATTCTTCCAAATAACAACATATCTAGTTCAAATTTTCAATACCCGACACCACCCACAACCTCTCTACGGAGCCTCTAAATACAACTGAAGAGTAATATGAAAATGCCGGCAACAAGGCTCCGGCTATACCTCAAATACAAAGTACATGATAAACAACGGTACAGGACCCCAAAATGAAGTGGGGCTCACCAAGTCAGCTGAAAGGGAGATGCGTCTCTAGCTGCGACCAACACTGCCTGCTATAGAACCACCTACATCCATTTAAAGACGTAGCGCCCCCGACAAAAGGGACGTTAGTGCCATCGAATAACACTAGTATGTATAACTAAATACCATCTCATTAGAAAGAACAACCATACAAGAACAAAGAAATCATAAGGATTCAACAACATCTTTAAACAATCACCACATCATCAAATAAAAGGAATCACAGAGCTTTCACATAATTTCCATAGCTTTAGTTTGGGGCATTTAATACTGTTCATCATCATTCACAATACCACCGCTTTCTTGAGCGGATTCCGATCACGACCCGATCGGCTAGGTTGTCTCATTTAAGACATGTACCTCAATCACAATTCATTCTCACTTTCCGGAATTCAATATCACACATGGATGTGTGCGGCATGGAATCCGATCACGGCCCGATCGGCTAGGCCGCCTTACCAAGGCGTTGTTCCTTTCTCATTAATCATCTCATTTCAATCTTTATTTCACATATATCAATTCATAGGCACTTAGGGCCACAATTATCACATCATACTTGGCACTAGGCTACATTTCACAACTCACATTCCACATTACTTTCACTTTCAACATTAAACTTGTAATTTAAGATAATGGGCACATACAAGAGAAATTCAAGTTGTAAGCATAGAGAGGAATTCTCATGATTCGGCATAATAATCGCAATTTAAACTTGACTTGAAATCTAGGCAATTTAGCATATAGGTCACATTCTTCACATGCCCCCAATTTACCAAGAAGAGCACATTGAACATATTGAGACACACCTTTCACATATATTTTTGCAACACCAAATCCTTTCAAATAACAAATACTACATAAATCAAATTTCGGACTTACAAAATATGCGGTGACACCATGGGAGCTCAATTTCTAAGAAGAGGGGTTTTTAGCCATACATACCTTGTTTAAGCTTTTCTTAAGTTTCTACAATCCACCAACACCTCTAGCAATAACAATCTATAAAGAGATAGCGGGAATCGATTAATAATTAGAAAGATTACCCATCGTGTATTTCTCTTAGGAATTTCATCAAACACCTAACATGTGAAGTAGTCTACAAGGTCTCAAAATGGAAATTCCTTCCTCCCTCAACCAATTTTAATAGGAACTACCCAAATTAGTTCTTTAATATCACATACTACAACTTAGTCCCACATGCATGGCCTATTTCTAATCCCCACAACATATTTGAACCCTTAACCTCTTACATGAAATTTTGGAAGAAAGGCTTACCCGGATGGAGGACAATCAAGTGGTTATCTTCCTTGATTCTTGAAAACTTGAGCATGATTTGGGTGATTATGAAGCTAGGCTTCTTCTCTCTCTATATGCTCTCAACTCTCTCTAAAATTAGTAGAAAATGATCCCAAATGAATCCCCTAAGCCTATTTATCAAAATGGGGCCAGGTTATAAAAAAGGGAAAATAAGCCTCTGAAATTGGGTCTGCGGTCGCATAATGGACCATAAAATGGAACGTGGGTTGCAAAATTCATTGTGGAACTGGTGCCCAAAACTGGGCTACACTGGTTCAGTTTGCGACCAGATTTGCGGCCGCAGATCAATTATGCGGACCGCATAATGGTTTTGCGATTGCAGAACTGACACATGATTGCATTTTTCCAGCCTTTGGTAATTTGATCATAGCTTTGTGTAGGAATGTCCAAATGATGAACAGTTTGAAGCATTGGATACTATACTCGAAGACCTTTCATATGATAGGTTTTTCATCACATAAAATCTTATATATATTTAGATATGCTTGTTCAAAGTGTGGACTTGTGCAAACTCATTTGGAATTTTAGCCCATTATGAAATTTTCTAACTTGACTTAGACTTAGGCCTCCCATTACACTCCACAATACTTATTATAAGACTTATACACATATTTACCAAATCCAATTGATTCCCATCATGTTAATAGCACATAAAATATTATAATTAACCTACTTGGCACCACGAAATCCTGAATTACTTAGCAAAATTTTCTGGGGCCTTACACCTTATACGCGATTGCCAGGTCTGTTGAGGACAACTGGGAAATTGTTCTACGCGATCGCCAATTGGTGTTTGCAATCGCAAAGGTATATTGAGATGGCTAACGCGAACGCGTGGCTGAGGTCGCGTTCACAAAGAAGGATTTGGACCGGTCTTGAGGTGAAGGAATTTCTCTACGTGATCGCCTAGTGAGGGTCGCGGTCGCGTTGTTTGATGAGTTTTTTATCCGCGATCGCGTGTGTCTTTTTGCGATCGCGTAAGGTAAGTTGATGGGCAATCCATTTTTGTGCTTCGCGATCGCGAGGCAATTCTGCGATCGCGATGAAGGAAATATCTGGGCAGAATGTTTAAGTTCAAAAATGAGGGTTTTTGTCCAAAATCAAAATTTATTAGAGAGCTCGGGATAAGGCGATTTTGGAGGGGAATTTCAGAGGAGTGATTGGGGTAAGTGTTCGTCACTCAAATTTGATTAAATTCCATGATTATATCTTGATTCTTATCATTTAATTTGGGAATTTGGGGTGAAATTTGGGAAAAATGGAAGAAAATTTGGAGAGTTAATTTTGGGGATTTGGATGGCCATTTGATGTCGGATTTTGGTAAATTTGATATGGATAGGCTCGTGAGCGAATGGGTTTTCCAGTTTTGTAATTTTTACCAGATTCTGAGATGTGGGCTGGGGGGCCGGGTTTGAGCCAATTTCCAGATTTTTGAGTTAATTTGATTATTTTCGCTTGGGATTTATTCCTTTAGCATTTATTGATGATAATATATTGATTTTGGTTAGATTTGGAGCATTTGGAGGCCGAGTCGAGAGGCAAAGGCATAGCGGGTTAGGGTTTGGACCGGTTTGAGGTAAGTAATGATTGTAAGTGTTGTCTTGAGGGTTTGAAACCCCGAATTTCACATCTTTTCACTACTTTGAGGTAACTCACATGCTAGATGACGAGCATGGGGTCATTCACCATTGGGGATTGTGACTTGGTCCGTCCCGCAACGACTCTTAAGTTGCGTATTTGATTGAAAACTATTTGATACACTTATATTTTGGAAAATATTACTATGTTTTGGGCTGAATGCCATATTTGGGTCTCGTTCCAAGTTGTTTGGACCCTTAGGGGCTTTTCCTTATTATATTTTCACTGTTTTGACTTAAGATATGTACTCAGTCCTGTTATATTTTTATTGATTTCATAACTCGGTATTTACTACTCCTTTGATGCATAAAAATGATATTTTGGGCTGAATACCCTGTTTTACTGATAGCCCGAGTGGCTTGTGAGGTTGATGACTTAGAGCGGCTGAGGGCCTGATTGTGAGGTTGATGACTGAGAGAGGCCGAGGGCTGGATTGTGAGGTTGATGACTGAGAGAGACTGATGACCTGGTTGTGGGATTATATATTTATTGATCGGGTTGCACGCCGCAACGATATATATATATGGATCGGGTTGCATGCCGCAGCGATATATGGACCGGGCTGCATGCCGCATCAATATATTGATCGAGCTGCACGCCACATCGATATGTTGGATCGGGCTGCACGTCACAACGATATAATGCTTGGGCTGTAGGAGCCCCTTTAGAGTCTACACACCCCTAGTGAGCGCAATTGACTATATATTTATGGATCGGGCTGCACGCCGCATCGGTTATTATAAGGTACCTATTGAGCATAAGTTGAGTGTGAGTGCTAATTGAGGAGAGTTGAGACATGAGTGACAGAGAGGCTTGCTGTCACGACCCAAACCGATGGGCCGCGACGGGAATCCGGTACCTTACTCAACCGAGTACCAACGTAACGTATCTTTCATATTACATCATCATATACACGTGACATACGGTCCTAATAGGCCAACATTATCATATACAAACTCAAAACAAAGGACGACAAGTTAGTACAATCTTTTATATACACGACATATGACTAAAAGCCTCTAAGAGTACATAAATGTCATAAAGGCCGGGACAGAGTCATGCCTTACCAAACAATACACGTCTAAATCATACTAACCAAACGAGCAACTCTGAAGTAAATAGAGCGCACCAACATCTTTCGCTGAGCTGATAGCCCACTTGGAGGGCTCTCGACCTGTCTATCGGGACCTACGGGCATGAAATGCAGCATCCCCAAGCAAAATAGATGTCAGTACGAATAATGTATCGAGTATGTAAGACACATAAATAAATACATAAGAGGCATGAAAGACATATAGAGTACATGACTTAACCTGTAAGTCTGAATAACTTTGTAAATCATAAATTACTTTTAGCATCGTGCATATGCGTATGAATGCCATGTCGTGCATAGGTACATATTTCATAACATCATCAGCCTCTGAGGGCATCCCATCATATTATATCGGCCACTGTGGGCAAAATCATCATCGTATACCAGCTGATCAGGTGGTGGTGCGTATATAATGCCATAACCTTTCCCATATCCCATATACATATATACATACATATATACGTGTATATAACGCCGTTTGAATCATACTTACATATATATGCATATATAACGCCGTTTGAATCATATTTCGACCATTGTGGGCAACATCATCATCATATACCAGTTGATCAGGTGGTGATGCGTATATAAAACCGTAACCTTTTCCCATTCCATATACATATATTTACATATATACGCGTATATAACGCCATCTGATCATGTGTCAATGCACATAAATGCAATGCATGAAAAGTACATCAATAAAATCATTCGGAAGGTCATAAGACCACTTTCCCTCTTGAGCAATATCATAAAGTAACATCTTTTCAACTTTCGTATTTTTCTGAGACCCATGAACAGATGATAAAATATTATGACACATGAGAATTAAAGAACATAGATATTTCTATTACTTCTATGAGTAGAGTCACTTAGGGAATTTGTGCATTTGCACGTTTTGTTCATATCGTATGGATCATGCCAAAAGAAAGAAGGGATAGCCTTAACATACCTATTTTGTTGAATTACTTGAACGAATCTGCTTCTGCGAAATTTACACTGGATTTCCTTGAAATTGGAATGAACTTGTTTTGGATTTGAAATTTTGGATGAATTTTAATTCTGTTCCTTCACGTTTTTCTGAAAGACAACAAGATATCTTTGAAACTTAATCCAAGAATTAGAGTTTTACCAAGTGACTACTATTCTTCACGTTTTCTTGGAGTTATTTGAACAAAACTTTCCTACAAATCTTGCTATTGTTTGTATTAGAAATGGAATGATGTAACTTTGTTTTCCAATCAGAAAGAACGTTCTTGTTGTTACTAAGTCAATTAAAATGCTAAGTCTTCAAATGAATTGAATAAAGATAAGACTTATTCAAGTCTTATGTTAGATGGATTTTTATTTTACTATAAGTAGCCACATGGCATAGATGACTTATGAGTCATTCTTAGCCTTGTGGCATTTGTGACACGTTTTTGGAGTGAGATTTTTGTTAATTTTTATCCACTTATTAGTTAACTGGGTAATGTTTCGTTACCCGGTAATTAATCTATTACCCGCATAATTTAAGAATTATCACAAATTACTTAAAATTCTATTTATTTTAAAAAATACTTCATATATACTCTATATATTATACTACCGTGGTCATATGGTACCTTGCATGATACTAGTTCATAATTATCGGGTATTATCGCTCGACCCGTATTTTATTCCAAATTGATCACTTCCAACGAAACTCGTTTTCTTTAATCTGTGTATCCCTTTATCCTTCATAACACTTATTTATCGCCTGTTATAAATAGCATAAGTACGTTAACGTCAAGATGATATCATCCCCGAGTCTATGTCGGTTATCTGAAAACAGAATTTTAACGTACAATACTTCAGGGTGCAACATCGTCGTAACTTATTACTGCAAAGCGTAACATTTTCATAATGTAATACTGTTGGGTAGAATACTGTCGTAACTTAATACTGCAGGACATAATATTGACGTAATATTGCGGGGTGTAACATCATTCCCCCTTTTGGAACATTCGTCCTCGAATGTTGACTGATGCTCTTATCATTTTCGTAACTCATAGCTTTTGTGAATACATTAATACTCTTCTTGCCATTCAAGCATTTGATCTATAAATAAATCCAAAGTCTAGGGTATTCCCCCTTTTAGTCTTTTGCTCATATCATGACCTGTGGTCAAAATCTTCCTATCTTGCAACTGCTGTTACCTCCTATCATGCGGCCTGTATAACCCTGGCTTTGTAAGTGCACTTATGCGATTCATCTTTCCTTTTTCCTTTTATCTTTTAGTCAATCTCTAGGCCTTACATTGTATATACAAGGCTTAATATGATGCCTCTTTGGGCCTCTATAGGTATGCTGAAGTCCTTTGCTCGATACGTTGTTGAATTCACGAATATTATTATATCTCATCGCATAGGTCCGTTTAGACATCCGTATGAATTTACTGCCATAACTCTTACTTTAATTTATCATTGTTGAGGCCTGCTACCAAATCCCAGCTTACTCTCGTTGCTTATTCCAGCTTGGCGACCTATACATATCCATTTATAAACTTTCCTTCATCTTGCTTGCACCATAGATTCCCTTATGTTATTCTGGAACGTCAAGCGAGACATCACATGATCTCCAACTTTTCTCTACTCTCTTAACTAGACCTCTCAATACTTAGAAACCATAGGCTGGAAGACATGACGCCGATGATGTTGCTATCATTCCTGGTTATTGGATCCCCAGGCTTATAGCCTTTTATCCGAAATATGGACTATTCACGATCTTCTGTCTTTGAGTAGCTCGTATGTTGTTCACCTTTACCTCCTTAAAATCTCGTAGCGTATCTTCTATGTCTTTCCTGACCTCCCTTATACCTAGGTGTAATTCACGTCCATAACTTGAAGCTCTATTTTAATACTCGCACCTCTGGTACATACACAATCTGGTGGGAGCTTCGTACTGACTTCTTGTGAGACTGGTACTTCTTCTAACTGGATTCCTTGTAGAGCCATTATAGATTATGGTTGTTGTGTTATTTCCCTTGAACATCTGATATTAAGAGTGATTCTGTCAATTTTCTCAAGCACAACTTCTATAATTTTTCTAGGTCCAATAATCAGACTCCTGATTTACTTGGGTGATGTAATTCTTTAGTTTCCTCTTCCTTCTGATCAGCCTTTATGTAGGCTTAAGCTATCTTCCAATCTGTGGCTCATGGTATTAGTTATTACCTTAGCCTTTCATGGGCGTTATGGAATATCCATGATAAATCTTCTAACAATTCAATCTTTTGTTTATGCCCAAGGCTCAATTCTTTCTTTTAACTTATACCGGAGCCTTCTGTGGCTGTATGATTGTCAACAAATATGATGCCTGGATAATGCTCCAAAATCCCGAGTGTATCCATAACGTACTAACTCTGAATCATTGATCGAATAACTCTTCTATTCCATCTTAGTTTTCTTTCAATGTGAGCTATTACTTTTCTTGGTCTTTCTACCCCCTTGTTGCATCCATACTTAGCTTATCTTAGTGCCCACACTTGCCAGAGTTTTTATACAACTCATATGATCTCGAATATTACTTTTAATTTTTTATTTCTCATTCATTAGCCATTATAGGTGCCAGTTTCCTTTGGAATGCTTACAATGTTGTTGCGAGATTGTTGGTACATGACCATTTCCTCTTTAGGTCATTGTGCTTAGGTCGAAGCCTTCTTTCTTATTTCCTCAGCTAGTCTTTCGTTGTAGTACTTAGGGAGAATCCTTGACTCTGGTAAAGCTATGACCTTATTGCGGACCTTTTTTATTTCCTTACTTGCCTGTAATCATCCGTAGTTGCTTCTGAACTGATATTTTGATTGCCTTCCCAGTGGCACTTTCTTTTATCCCCGTAAAACTCATATGGTATCTTTATCTACACCAAATCTTGTTTGAATATATCTCAAGTATTATAATGATATTCTTCGAGGCTGAACTCTCCATGTTGGGTTCTATTTTGTTTATCTCACACGGCCTGACAACTCTTTTGTAACCTCCTGTTTAGCCATAATTGAGATCTTCTTGACCAATTACTAACTACTCGTTGGCCCATTCTCATATCAATATTCCTCGTAATCTTTCTTGGGTTATTTACTTTGTTTTAACTTACGTCTCGCACTGGCTCCTTATGTATTAATAACAGCTCGGGCAGGAACCCTTAATTCCTCTCCTTGACGTCGTGCTTGCACAATATTCTTGAATCGTAGTGTATCTGTAAGATTTGGGTAAGTGCCATATCATTCCTCTTTCATTTATCACATTCTTCCTTTACCATTCCATGGTTACTAGAACCACTTAATTCTGACTTAATGCCGCATTACTCCATATTCCCCCCTTTAGGGGTGTACTAAAAGTTGAAGCCACGAGGATCTACCTATAGATGTTTTACCTCTTCATCTTTGACGTCGTTTTTCAACATCAATGATACTTACTCGTCTTGCAGCAACCCCTCTATACCAAGGATGACAAATCCCCTTACTCGTGATGGTGAAATTTAGTATAGCTGGCATATACAGTCCCTTAAGCTGAACTTTGCACACATTGCTTGTTGTAGGGAAGCGTCTTCCTGAATAACCATTCTCTGAGTTTCTCATGAATCTTCCTTTGTGGTCCATTCTATTATCACCGGAAAGCAATATGAAGTTCTCATGATGCCGACCACCATTAAATTACTCAGTCTCTAATTTCATGTTTAGTTCATCTTTTTCCACCAGTCCATGCTGGCTTCAATTACTCTGGGGTCTAACTTTTTCTTCTGAATCACGTTAGCATCGCGAACTTGTTTCTCGGAGTGAGGATATGACTTTATGGCCTATACTCTTTTGCTGTCCTAAGGCATGTCACTTCTCGTTTCTTCCTTCACTTGACTATAGATTTTGTAACATTGTCATCTTTTGATATACCGTTGTCATACATGTATCACATCTTACTCATAATTCTTTATTAACTCTTTTCTTATTTCCTGCTAACATTTATGCTTATCACTTTATTATAAAAATTTGAACAAGAGATTCTTTTGCTCTTAGCTTCCCTTTGCTCTATCCAATGGCTCTTCAAGTTGCTTAACGTTCTACTAGAGACACGAGCCACACTAAGGTAATATTTATTCCGTTAAGGTTTATAGTGCATGTCGTGGTACTCATAACTGGCTACACTATTTCAGAGGGCATCATCCGGTGTCTCATAAAGAGATCTATTAGCATATTTGCAATATCCTTCGGAAATGTCAACTAACGCAAACAATTCATCCATCATATCTTCTTATACTACTTCTGTTAATCCCCATAGGGCATATCTGGAATGGGTGCAACCAATTGTATATACCTCTATTACTATTGAATATAACTCAAAAGGCTTAAGTTCCTCTGCCTCAATTATTAATGTTGTTAACCTTTATTAACTGGGCGCCTCGTACCCTTCTTCATCTTGCTTCTTTTGCTTGTTGAAACTTGTATTTATTTTCTTAATCTCTCATTGTCTTTTACCATAAAGATGGATAGGCATTCTTTCCTTAAGGCTTCTTATCAGGAAGCTTACACCTTTCAGTACACCCATGATCTGCTAAAGACCTTACATTTACTTATCATAGGCATCATAAAAAAATCCAATTCCTTTGACTTAGCATTTCCACAACAATCTCTCTTTCCAACCTTCTTTTCGGATATAGGCATCATCTTATTACGAATAAAATACAATTTCAGAACTTTGATGCTTATAAGTGAGCTCTACCACACGATCTAGAGTAAGAAGAAAGAGTGACAATCCTAAATGCCCTGTAGCCTCCTACTTATAAGTGTGGTCCACGACACACCCATAAACAAGACTCTACTAGACATGACTTGTAGACTTCCTAGGACAGAACTGCTCTGATACCACTTTTGTCACGACCCAAACCGATGGGCCGCGATGGGAACCTGGTACCTTACTCAACCGAGTACCAACGTAGCGTATCCTTCATATAACATCATCATATACACGTGACAGACGGGCCTAATAGGCCAATATTATCATATACAAACTCAAAACAAAGGACGATAAGGTCGTACAATCTTTTATATACACGACATATGTCTACAAGCCTCTAAGAGTACATAAATGTCATAAAGGTCGGGACAGAGTCCCGCCTTACCAAACAATACACGTCTAAATCATACTAACCAAATGAGCAACTCCGAAGTAAATGGAGCGCACCAACATCTTTCGCTGAGCTGATAGCCTACTTGGAGGGCTCTCGACCTGTCTATCGAGACATGCGGGCATGAAATGCAGCGTCCCCAAGCAAAAGGGACGTCAGTACAAATAATGTACCGAGTATGTAAGGCACATAAATAAATACATAAGAGGCATGCAAGACATATAGAGTACATGACTTAACCTGTAAGTCTGAATAACTTTGTAAATCATAAATTACTTTTAGCATCGTGCATATGCGTATGAAGGCCATGTCGTGCATAGGTACATATTTCATAACATCATCAGCCTCTGAGGGCATCCCATCATATCATATCGACCACAGTGGGCAAAATCATCATCGTATACCAGCTGATCAAGTGGTGGTGCGTATATAACGCCATAACCTTTCGCATATCCCATATACATATATACATACATATATACGTGTATATAACGCCGTTTGAATCATACTTACATATATATGCGTATATAATGCCATTTGAATTATATTTCGGCCACTGTGAGCAACATCATCATCATATACCAGCTAATCAGGTGGTGGTGCGTATATAACGCCGTAACCTTTTCCCATTCCATATACATATATTTACATATATACGCGTATATAATACCATCTGGTCATGGGTCAATGCACATGAATGCAATGCATGAAAAGTACGTCAATAAAATCATTCAGAAGGTCATAAGACCACTTTGCCTCTTGAGCAATATCATAAAGTAACATCTTTTCAACTTTCGTATTTTTCTGAGACCCATGAACAGATGATAAAATATTATGACACATGAGAACTAAAGAACATAGATATTTCTATTACTTCTATGAGTAGTTACTTATGGAATTTGTGCATTTGCACGTTTTGTTCATATCGTATGGATCATGCCAAAAGAAAGAAGAGATAGCCTTAACATACCTGTTTTGTTGAATTACTTGAACGAATTTGCTTCTGCGAAATTTAGAATGAATTTCTTTGAAATTGGAACAAACTTGTTTTGGATTTGAGATTTTGGAAGAATTTTAATTCTGTTCCTTCACGTTTTTCTCAAAGACAACAAGATATCTTTGAAACTTAATCCAAGAATCAGACTTTTACCAAGTGACTACTATTCTTAACGTTTTCTTGGAGTTATTTGAACAAAACTTTCCTACAAATCTTGCTATTGTTTGTATTAGAAATGGAAGGATGGAACTTTGTTTTCCAATCAGAAAGAACGTTCTTGTTGTTACTAAGTCAATTAAAATGCTAAGTCTTCAAATGAATTGAATAAAGATAAGACTTATTCAAGTCTTATGTTAGATGGATTTTTATTTTACTATAAGTAGCCACATGGCATAGATGACTTATGAGTCATTCTTAGCCTTGTGGCATTTGTGCCACGTTTTTGGAGTGAGATTTTTGTTAAATTTTATCCACTTATTAGTTAACTGGGTAATATTTCGTTACCCGGCAATTAATCTATTACCCACATAATTTAAGAATTATCATAAATTACTTAAAATTCTATTTATTTTTAAAAATACTTCATATATATGTCACACCTCCTTTTTGCGTGCCCGCTCCGAAGGGTTAATGCGCGAGGGAGTTTTTCCAATTTAAGTGACAATATTCGAAATGGGATTATTTATTTAATTCAGAGTCGCCACTTGGGAAAGGTTTGGCTTTTGGTGTCCCAAGTCACCGGTTTATCTTGAATCCCAAATCGAGGAAATTTTCGACTTTCCAAATGAAGTCTGCGAACCAGAAATTCTAAGTAAGGAATTCTGTTGACCCGAGGGAAGGTGTTAGGCACCCTCGAATCCCGTGGTTCTAGCACGGTCGCTTAAATTGTTATAATGGCTAAATATATGATTTAAATACATGTTGTGACTTATGTGCTTTTATTAAGTTTAAACCGCTTTTATTATTATCATTTATTTTTAAATTGCAACGTCGTGGAAATGTATCTCGAACCACGTCACAATCAGTGCACCCATAGTTGTTAATACACTCCGACTCCGTTGAGATTTGAATTTGGGTCACATAAATGCGCACCCGAATTTAAGAATGTAACTTAATTAATTCGCGCCTAAAGAGTCTAACGCGTTATTATATTTGGGGAAGGCAGTGAAATTCACTAAACAGTCCATCCCAAATTTTAAGTATTTATTATGATCAATTATTGAGGGCCCCGCAATTTGCATTTTTATTTGGCGAGGCTCGTCTCATTATTTTTAAAAGGATAATCTTAGCATGACTACATTTTCTATTTTTTTTTGTTTTCTAAAATAAATGAAGATAAGGTCCTACTTTATTTACATACTTTCGAGTTATTATAGTTAAGTTTCAAAAGTGAGTTGTTTAAGGAGTTTGCATGGCAACACATAGAACATTCTACATACAGACAGTAAAAGAAGGAAAAGACTACATTAAATTACAACTTCAAATCTTTCTCATTTGTTTGCATTCATGCCTCGAGTGGCTTACAAGATGAACCAGTGTATCGGTTTGTGTACCTGGTATTTGGGAAAGCAAGGAAAGAAGATGAAGATCAGTAGAAGCAGCAGTAGTGTAAATACACAGCAACAACAGCAACCCAAAAACAACAAATTCGAATCAGATTCAAGGCCCAGAAAACTTTGAGGAAAAACCGAACAACTCAATAGAATAAACCCAAAAGTTTGTAAGCAAACTAAACAGCAACAAACCACGCGTGTATTAAACCCGAGACTAAACTCGCTTCTCCCTTTGTTTTTGTTTTCTTTTTCTCTAACACTCTTGGGATTTTCGGAATGTCTTCCTCTCTCAAATTAATACTCAAAAATCTTTCAAGTTCAGTCTAAGTTTTTTTCTCTCTCAAGTCTTTAAAAACTCTCCCCGAATAATGTGTCAAATGACCCTATATATAACAAGACTATTGTCTTGAATCCCCAACACGGAATATTCCCCAATGACATGCTTTGTTTCCCACTTTCTTAAACAAATGAATTATTCCCCACTATTTTGTGTCTTGTCCCCCATTACATTAAACAATTATATCAATCTCACCCCATTACATCTTTTCCCCCATGCCTAACATAAACAATTACAATATTCCCCTCCACTACATTATGTCTTGTCCCCCATTATATTAAACAATTATATCACCCATACCCTATTATATTTTGTCCCCCATGCTTAACATAAAGAATTATTCAAAATGTTCAATTACCAAACTACCCCTCCGACCTTATTGCAATTACCATTTTACCCCCATCAGCTATAACCAATCAATTAATCAAACTCAACCAAAATATAGCCAATAAGACCAATTTCTTAAACAAACTCAACAAAAAACCATATGAACCCAGATGAATCATTCAACTTCAAATTAATGGAAATAAATTAACCATATTGGGAACCAATCTTGGTTAACTTAGACCAAAAATGGATGAGCAAGGAAACAACAATATTAACAACACAATACATGATTCAAATTAAATCCACAAATCAAAAACAAAACAAACTCACATTAAATCACTGGATTAAAAACGAACTTCAAACAAAGATGAACATGAATTAAATCTATTTTAAACAACAAAACATGACGGATTCAAATGATTAAACCAACATATTTCCGTATTACAACTAAATTCTTTTAGACAAATAACAAAAACAAAATCGAAGAAGAAACAATTATGAATTTAAACTTGAATCTAACAAACATTAAAATTTTTTGAAAAAATACATAACACATGAAACAAACTGAAGAAATAATTAATTAAACTTCAATTTGAATCTAACAAACATTAAACTAACAATTTCACATGAACAAACTGAAAAATTACGAAACAAAACACGAACAAAACAAATATTTACTGATTTTAGATTTGAGAATATCAAAACAAAATACGGACAAAAATAAAACTCAAAATCCACTAACCGGATCGAAACGTCAAACCCAAATGTGAAGCAGTTGCGGCGGGAGTTGGTTTTGAACGTGATGGAAAGGAAGCTACAGGAGGGAGCTAACGCGACGACGACGAAGCAGACAGTCTTGAAGAAGCCATAGATGTCGAGCTCAAGCTCGAGCTTGACGCAGAACGAAGAAGATGAAGTAGAAACAGACGCGTGGTCGCAGCGGGAAGCAGGAGCATGCGCAGCTTGGCCATGGCAGTCGTGATGCAGTGGTGACAACTGCTGGTGGAGCTCGACGGAGCAGCAACAGCAACACTGCTGGAGCATCCATGGCTGCTCATCGTAGCTAGATGCGGGCAGCAGCTATGGAGAAAAGAAGAAGCAGCCGCAACTGGAGAAGAAAACGCAGCAGTGGCAGCGATGGGAGCGCTAGCCATGGCAGCCATGGACGGTGGCTGACGAGCGACGGGGAGCAGTGGATGGAGCTCGCGACTGTGGTCGTTCATGGCTTGGAGATGGACGATAGTGGTTTGTATGTTCGTGGCTTGGGTTGTCGAAGCTAGTGCTTGGAGGGGTCGTTTGGTTTTAATGGCGGACGGGGAGTCGACTTGGGTGTGAAGGAGAAGACGATGGATGCTCGGGCAGCTATGGGTTGACGACGAAGCGTGTGTGTGTGTGTTTGAAGAAGACAAAACAAGGGCAGCCATGGATGGGGTGCTTGGGGAGTTGGAGAAGAAGGGAGAAAGAGGGGGGGGGCAGATCTTTTTAAGGTTTTCTTTTTTTTGTTTTGTTTTTTGAAATGCAAGATAGGGGGGTGTTGGGTCTTTGGGGTTGTGGACCGGGTCGACCCGGTTGAAATGGACTGGGTCATGGAAAAGGTTGGGCAATTTTTTGGGCTTGTAGCTTGAATTTGAAGAAGAGGCCCAATTCCGATTTTTTTGTATTTTTGCTCTCTTTTCTTCTTTTATTTTTCTAAAACTAAATTCTAAAAATCCTTAAATTATTATTAAGAACTAAATTAAGTTATAAAAGCGCAAATTAACTCCCAATAACAATTAAAGCACAATTAAGTAATAATTAAGCATAAAATTGTATATTTGGACGTTAAATGCTAAAAATGCAAAAGATGCCTATTTTTGTAATTTTTAATTTTTGTAAAACAAATTTAATTACTAACAATTGTAGAATTAAATCCTACATGCAAAATGCGACATATTTTGTATTTTTATTAATTTAACAAATAAACATGCACAGACAAATACAAATAATTATCCAAAAATGTCACAAAAATTCTCAAAATTGCACACCAAGGAAAATCATTTTATTTTGAATTTTTTGGGAGTAATTCTCATATAGGGCAAAAATCACGTGCTTACAGCTGCCCCTCTTTGCCCGAAGACACGAAGGGTTTTCGTGCAAAGATAAAGTGAGCGATTTTTGCCCATCCGAGTACTCCGTGTGAAGCATTTTTTGAAAAAGATTTAACCGAACCTTTGCTTCAAAGGTTTCCTACATATCCCTGGCTAAAGGGGAATCAGGTTAATGTAGTTCGGGAAACTTTGGTAGCTGGGACTACCACGGGATTGCAATGCTTGCCGTTACTGCCGTTGCTGTTGCCACTACTGCTTACCGACCGCCTTATTACAACCAAAGGAAATTGAAACTGAACTAACTATTTATGCCTGTCAACCACTAGTTACAAGATTCCTATCTATAATTCTTTTGCAACTTGATCTTGGGTCTTAGCTGATTCTGCTTGTAGACTTCGATCCGAATCTTGATGCTTGCAAGTTGTAGGCGCCTGTTTATTTCTGCGATATCGAGTGAGACGGGATTGGCAGAGTTCGGGACCTTGATTAAATTTGGGAGTGATCTGCCCTCTGTTTGTTCCAATATCTCGGAACATCTTCTTTTTGTCCTTTTTTTTCTTTATTCTGGATTGAGACTCATCCCGTAGGTCGTCCTGATCCACGCGTCTCGAGGTCAGACCTACTGAGACAACAAAACAAACTAAACGAAATTTTTCTGCCCCGGTTTACTAGGAGAATTCGTGGGTTAATTGTTATGAAAATATACAAAATTGAATAAGGGGATTGGAAAACTCTTGTCTAAAACGCAACTCAGGGATTGTAGCCCTAATGCTGGATAACAGAAAAAATGCTCAGTTCAGGGTTGGAGCCCTAATGCTGGCTAATAGAAAAATGCTCAGTTCAGGGTTGTAGAGACAGCTCACCCCACTGAGAAAGTACTCAAAAGGTCAAGCAATAACGGGTTAGTGGTCGACCCTGCCATAGTGAAGATGCTCGAGGACCTCACCAAAAGGATCAAATCGGGTGAGAAGATTATTGTAGCCAACAATAAAAAGGTCGAGACCTAGAACTCCAGGGTTGATTAGATCCCGGGTGCGCCCCCGATCCTCAAGGGTTCGGATTCAAAGAAGTTCATACAGAGGCCGTTCTTTGAGGAAGCAGCCCCGAAGCCTATTCCAAAAAAGTTCAGAATGCTGAAACTCCCTAAGTACAACGATACCACCGACCCTAATGAACACGTTACTGCCTACACCTGCGCAGTAAAAGGCAACGATATAAAGAATGACGAGATCGAGTCCATATTGTTGAAAATATTCGGAGAAACGTTTTCGAAGGGGGCCATGATATGGTATCACAACTTGGCTCCCAACTCCATAGATTCGTTCGCCATGCTAGCAGACTCCTTCGTAAAGGCACATGCTAGAGCCATCAAGGTGGCAACAAGGAAGTCTGACGTTTTCAAAATCAAGCAAAGAGATAATGAGATGCTGCGAGAATTTGAGTCCTGCTTCCAGATGGAACAGATGGAGCTACCGCTAGTCTCCGATGACTTGGCAGTGCAGGCCTTCACCCAATGCCTGAACGAATGAAGCTCGGTGGCTTCGAAACAGCTAAAGCAGAACCTGATCGAATATCTGGCCATGACTTGGTCGGATGTCCACAACCGATATCAGTCAAAGATCAGAGCCGAGGATGACCAGTTGGGAGCCCCTTCGGGCTTAGTATACCCAAACAGACTCCTGGCAAAAGAATCAAAACCAAACAAAGAAAGGTACCAGCCGTACCTCGAAGACAGAAGCAACCTACCTTGCAATGATCGGAGAATAGATCGAGGACAGGACCCTCGAGGACTCATCAACAAAACCAGGTTCAATCGAAACATAGTGCCAACAAACGTGCCCTACCAATCGGAATACAACTTCAGCATTGATGTGTTAGACATTGTGTTCGCTATCAGCAAGATCAGATACGCCAAGTGACCCAAACCGATACAGTTGGACCCTTCGCAGAGAAATTACAACTTCGTATGCGAGTTCCACAAAACGCACGGTCACATAACCAATGATTACCATCAACTACGAGAGGAGGTGGCTTGACTACTCAACAAAGGACACCTTCGGGAATTCCTTAGCGATCGAGCAAAAAATTAGTTCCGAGAAAGGGAGGCAACCAAGAAAAACGAGGCAAATGAGCCGCAACACATCATCCACATGATCATGAGGGGCTCTGATTCCCTGCAGGAACCCGTGATGAGAAGAACAAAAATATCCATCACCAGAGAAAAATGGACTCGGGGATATATCCCCGAAGACGCCCTCACGTTTAGCGAAGATGACATCGAGGCCCTATCTCGACCCCACAATGATGCCCTGGTAATCTCCTTTCTTGTAAATTCTTTTCAGATAAAACATGTACTTGTGGATCCATGTAGCTCGGCCAATATTATTGGGTCGAGGGTGATAGAACAACTCGGACTGCTCGAACAAATCGTGCCCGCCACTCGGGTCCTCAATGGATTCAACATGGCGAGCGAAACGACGAAAGGAGAAATTGTCCTTCCGGTTACCATGGCCGGCGCAACCCAAGACACCAAATTCCATGTCATCGAGGGAGATATCAGGGATAATGCCTTATTTGGGCGGCCATGGATACAGTGCATGAGAACAGTACTATCCACCCTCCACCAGATGATAAAATTCCCAACAAAGGACGGGATCAAAACCATCTATGAGGAAAAACACACGTCAAGGGAAATGTTCGCAATACACGACGTGGTACCAACGCTCATGCCTCCGCCGCCGAATAAACCAACAGGCGAATTAGGTTTCGCCCCCGGTCGAGCTTGACAAAATGAAGTAGAGATCCACGCCGCGTCTCAGCCCCCGGGCAGTTATAATGGACCAATCCCGAGGCATTGCTAGCATATCTCTCTTCAAGGTACGACCATCCCCCCTTTTATTTCGAATTTGGAATTAACCTTCATGCAGGCACCTGATCGGAGCTGCCGGAACGCTAGTGCTATCGCAAGACCTCAAGGCTCCAAAAGCTCACCCGTTGCACTCTTTTCCTTCGACCGAGTTTTTATCCTAGAAGAAGGGTTTTTACTGGCAAGGTTTTTAACGAGGCAACATCTGCGAGCCGCCTAAGGGGGAACTCTGCAAAAACATTCAAGACTTTCCTTGTGGCTGACTTTTGAATAAGCGAGGGGCATTCCCCCAGAAAGCTGCCCGTTCGTAGGAGTTTTGGAAATGCCAAATAAGGTTCTTATAGGAAAATAATGTATCGGACCGAACGACCGATATAGTCATGCCCTGTCGGCAAAAACATGTACTATTGTATCGAGCAATCAAAACAAATACCCTTTTGTCAAAAAAAAAGGGGAGGGAACTCCTTCTCAGAGTAGGGTAACAAATACTTTCACCAGAAATGTCTCGAAAACTCGGGAATGGACGCTAGCAGTTCAAACGCTCAGACAGCCTCCAAATCAAAGCTCTAAAATCACAAAAACATCAGGCAAGGCAAATCTCCGAGCGATCGAATTTGACCCAATATAGATCGACTCAACACAACAATATATGTTACGTCAATGGATCGAAAAATAGCTTTCAAGCATCTCATTCTCCAAACAAGTAAATCGTAGTGTACTCCCAGCAAGAACCCCTCCACCGAATGCGTCCCGAAATACTCGGAGACTTAGCGTCAATTTGGCACCCGCATGACCCCAGGGTCGGAACTCTGGGCTCATAAAGCCCTAGCAAGGAGACTCTGAGCTCACAAATAGCGGCCTTTGAGCCCGAGCAAACTCAATAACTCGGAGATTGTCACCAATACTTTGGAGAACCCAAAACTGTAAGACCCCGAGCGGGCAAACTCAGTGTAACCAGATCTATTCTACAAAGCATCACAAACTGTAAGACCGCAATAGACATGATAAAACTGTAAGACCTCAACAGGCATGACAAACTGTAAGACCTCAACAGGAATGAAACTCAAAATCCCGAAGTTTAGGCTATACGTCGCATTTGTAAGAGTCCCGAAAGGGCATACTTTTGGTGTAGACGCCTAAACTATCACTCGGGATAAAAAATGGCTCCAGCTAAACACATATGACTACGGTCAAAACGGCTGATACATCCAAATTAATACGACTCGGGGACGCCCGACCGTCGCTAAACAAAAATTGTAGGCCACTACTTCGAATATACTTCAAAAAGAACCGGTTAAAATAGGCTTCCCTCAACATGCAAAAACGAGCTTCGACCATGTCAGCTTAAAATCACAAGGCTTCGACCTACTCAGCCTACGAGATATGAACCTTCCGAGGTGCTCAAAAATCGCCGATAACGACTTGAAATCGAGGTTCTTCCAGAACCGACGACGGGTCTGGCAAAATTATTTCAAAAGACCTTAACGGGCGGAAAATAAAGCCTACAAAAAACCCACAGGCAAAACAGCGTAAGAGCAATTGTCGCCAACCAAATGAGCCTTCGGACCACACACTAAAAGGTCTCAACAACCAAACAACGTAAGAGCCACTATCGCCAGCTTTAAAATTGACAACTTGAGGATTAAAATAAGTTCGAGTCATAACTTGATTTGGAGACTGGATCCAAAATAGTTAACTGTACAAGCCTCTAGGCCACATATTAAAATGTCTTAACAACCAAAATATCGTAAGAGCCACTATCGCCGGTCTGAAAATCGAAAGAACTTAAGCGTCAATTAAAGCTCGAATCGCAACACGACTAGGAGACTAAACCCGAAATAGTTGAAACAACAAATGCCCGAGGGAGAGAAATAAAGGCCACCGTCGTTCGCCCATGCAGGCAGGAAAGAACTTAAGGGTCAATTAAAGCTCGAATCGCAACGCAACTCGGAGACTGGACATGAAATAGTTGAAACAACAAATGCTCGAGGGCGATAAATAAAGGCCACCGTCATCCGCCAATACAGGCAGGAAAGAACTTAAGGGTCAATTAAAGCTCGAATCGCAACGCGACTTAAAGACTGGACCCCAAATAGTTGATACAGTGAATGCCCAAAGCCAAGAAATGAGAACAATCACTGTCCGCCCACACGGTCACAGAAGATCGAAGGCTAAGCAAGCTAATGTCAAGGCCTGACTCGGAGATTGGGCCTAAATAGCTGGGCAAAGCACAGAGGCCCCAACGCCTGCTCATGTCAAAGATCGCACTTAAAAACTTCCGGGCCTGCCTGATTAGTTCCGGACCTACGGGGCTTCCACCAAACATGGAAACCAGCCCGCCTGGTCAAAATCAATGCGGGAAGAGATACAAAAGAGGTAAAGCTTCAAGATTTCTCTCATTTTATATATGCACTAAAGGTGCGCTCTCCATCTACAAGCATGCTTTACAAACATCAAATACAAAGTGGCAAAATCTACACTCCACCCCAAAAGGTTACGGCCTACCAACCCCAGCCTCGCTCTCTGTGACATCGGCAATAAGCAACCGAGCATCACGCTCGACCACCTTCACTCAAGCAAATCCTTCTATAAGGACAGAACCCCTGGCATGGGTCTCTTCAAGCGCCTATCCCAAGATCTACGATGAACGTATCCCTCGTTCCTCTTCTCACGATTGAGGGCCCACTCCAACTCGGCTCGGACATCAGCGACGTCCTTTGAATAGGTCACCACTCCCTTATCATCCTCGGTCCGACTCAGTACTATGCCAGTCTGGGCACCGATTATTTTCAACATGGACTTTTGAGGAATCAAGCTACAACTTCACGATCATGTCCACTCAGATCGAAGCTTGAGCCTGCATTTGATACTTCAGTTTACCACAGGCATTCCTGGTTCGATCGGCTCCGCTCCTAAGGTAATCCTAAGCCTTCGCCTTTTCTCTGAAGCTAAAAAATAAGCAAAGTCTAAACTCAAAGGTTGAAAAAGGCGAAACACTTACCACAAGAAGGCTCTTGCCTCATCAAAAGGATTCTATAATGCAAGCTCCGATATGTTCCGAACTGCCAGTACACCGACTCGACCCCTCCTTCTCCTCGCCAAGAAGCCTAGGGGGCCTACCCTCATCGAGGTCCCCCCAAAGTATAGCCCCTTGGTGGAGCAAATCAAAGCCTGGGTCTGTCGGAGTCTTACAGAGGGAAAACCTGATAAGAAAAGGAAGATATAAGATACGGAGGAATCATGTTGAAACTTACCATGAAGTGAAGCCGGCAAACCTACTCGACGGCCGAGCACACTCCTGGTGGCCCAACCATTTTAGCTCAAAAGAACCGCTGCTCCGGAACCAAGGACTCCAGGAACATCAGGCTCCAATGATGCACTCTCCTTAGAAGTACGGGCCCATCTAGCCCTGATAAAAGCTCCATCACGTTATGAAGTGCACATCTCATTTATCGCCGTTCCCGGTCTCTTCCGTTCCCCGAATAAATAGCCGCTAAGGGCATGACCCACCAGCACCATGGAATTAGCAAACCCCGAGGACCCCTGAAAAGAGGAAGCAGCCTCACGTTACATGCGGGAAGGGCATTAATGATTCAACGCCAACAAAAGGCGATAACCATCGACACCACCTCCAGTTTCGAGGTAATACTCAACCCCGAAGACCTTTGTCATAGCAAGACAGCGCTCAGAAGGCCAACAATTCCTTCACCAACACAAGATTGGCATACATCTTCAAAGGCCTCCGCCAAAGAAGACTAGTTTATGAAGAAATGGGCATCTCTAACAAACACCCGTGCGAAACAAGCTCCGGGTGATGACCAGGATGGCCCGAAGCATGGCCAGGCCTCCATTCATAGATCGCCTTCAAGAAGTCACCGGCATCCCGGGACCGCGAGTCCTCAGGCAAGTTTCTTCTCGAAGTTTATTATGAGGCCTGAAGATATTATCCATTCTTTCATGCAAAGAAAGGGTCCTGGCGGCCCGAGGTTAATGGCCTTATTCGGGTTCAGTTCGAAAAGTCATGAAGGACTCTGCGTGAAGCCGTTTTATCAACCAAAGGCCATGAGTAATACTCGTGCTCAAGGTCAGTATCACAGGCGACAAAACAAGATCATATATTTAGAGCTGCCAAAAAATATAAAGAGATACAACAAGTATCGAAGGAAGGAATCAAGAAAATATCTTTGTATTTATAAAAGTGTTCGCTTACAACGACCCTCGGGGGGGGGGGGAGGGGGTCCTTACATATAATTACAAAAGCCCACAAGGGGATCCTTACGTAAAAATAAAGAATTACAAATGGTATGCATATAACAAGAGCCTAAGGATCTAACCTATTCCCTAAAATGTTGCATCTCCGTCATCATCCTCTCAGGCGTATGACCTCAAAGACAATATCTTCCAAATCCAATCCCCTCAGGGACCTCATCCTAATCTTCCCGGAATGGGATTTTCAAAAGGGAGGGTATAGAAAAGGAAGGCGGGGGAGAAGAGCAAAATGACGAAGGAGAACCTGGAAGAAAACAAGAAGTGGTTGGGTGAAAAATTTGGCTAGTACGAACTCCGCCAATACTACCATTTTGAAACCAATTCTTGAGACGTTACCTCGGCCCGGGAGGCAACAGCCAGCAGAGACTTCCTCCACACCCCCCAGGAATCCAAAAGGGGTGTAACACGCCGAGCCGAGGGAAGAGGGTGAGCAACGGTGTATAATCCGAGCCCCCTCTTGAGCAGCGGTGCATAATCTAAAGTATCTCCCAGTGTCGGAGGAAATTGGCCCTCTACCTCATCATCCCGAGCCAACGGCGACTGCAACGACTTCAACAACAACAACAATAACAACAACAACAGCATCACAGCGGCATAACTTCGTCCAACCAAAAAGGGATCGAGAGTTGGGTCAAGGTGCACATGGTGTAATATCTTGAGGATACGGGCCTCAAACATGACGAGATGGCAGAGACTCAAGATAGCAAGAAAGGAAGAAAAGATGGGTATCAAAGGAAGTTTGAATAAGAAGCCAGCCACAAAAATCCCCATTCATAGGGAGGGCAAAGTAACCGACGACGCCATTACCGCCCTCGAAAAGCGTAACAGCAGGCACAATCAGTGCCTTCATGGAAGCTGAACCGATAGCAATGACATAACTTTGAAGAACGAAGAGTCACGACATTTTGGGTGATCCTAGAGAAGCAGAAAGGCGAAGCGCCTCGACACTTGTAAAAGGAGGGCTGCACAATCAGCACGACGTCATTATGGGAGACTGAGAAGTGGGGTGTCAAAATCATTTCTTATCATTTCCCTCTAAGAAACACGGAGACTATCTATGCACGGTGAAATCTAGGAGGCCAATTTCTCCTTGACAAAATGCTTCGAAGGGTGATCTCGGAAGCTCGGGATCTCGAGCTAGCCACTTCTCTCAAGATCGGCCGGTGCCCTACCAAGGATAATGTTGACCGAAGTCCCGATGAATGCAGGAATCTCCCGAGAAATGCACCCAGGGTCGATCAGGTCTATTCGAGCAGCTCGACATCAGCCCGCGCGTACATCATAAAGCTAGCCGGTTCTCACATCTCATATCTTTTATCATGCAAGGTATCTTGCACTAACTTTGGGCTCCCCCTTTCTATAAAAGGGGAGTCACTAACACCTAAAGCAGGGCTCCAACTGTTCTACTCAAGTGCAATAATATCTCTCTCTCTTTCTTCTCTCTAACTCACTTGCCCTCACTGGCTCGAGGCCATTTAGCATTTTTTGCCCTCTTACTTGTTCTTTATTTATCGCTTGGTCTTGTCCATATAGAAGCTTTGTTGGATCATAATCTAACTGTTATCCCATTCCTGACTATCCCCGATAGCTCGGGCTCGACCCGCACATTGACCCTGAAGTCCCTCATCGACCAGTCTTACATCCGGGCAGCAGGTTCTCGGTTCATTCAACTCCCCGATTTAGCCCATATCCCCTCGGTAAAACACGCCCGGACAGTAAGCCTTTAGGTTGGGTCATCGCCCTGTTCTTAGCTTGCATTTCATCGTTAAAGTTCATATTCTTAGCAGCAATTGCTCTAAACAACTAGCTCGAGAATAGATCACGTATTTTTAGAATCCCATTTACAAATTTAATTGTCGTTACCATTTTCACGGTAAACATTAATAACTTCATTTTGGCCTCATCAAAATCATATACCTATTCCCAATTCAAACTTTAAAAGCAGACGTTACATCCAGCTTCAACAAATTTCTTATGAAAGTTACTAGCTCCTTGGCAATGAATGTTTTGCAGTTCTAAAGGAGTACGATGCGATCTTTCTCAAGAATATCATATGGATTTTTCCCTACTTTGATCCGCCATTATGTATTCTTCGCAAAAGTCATGTGTTAGAGGAATTGTCAAGAGAATCGGTCCAGGCATGTTGAAGTTATCCCTTCTTTCTTTTTGCATGATCTATACGATATGAACGAAACGAGCAAATGCACAACTTTCATAAATGACTCTATTCATAGAAGTATTAGAAGTGCCTATGTTCTTGAATTCCCATATGTCTTATTGTTACATCTTCTGTTCATGAGTCTCAGAATAATACGCAGTTGATAAAGTTTACTTCATGATATTAATTAGAGGCAAAATGGTCTCATAACACTCCAAAAGATTTTATTGACGTACTTCTCATGCATTGCATTCATTCACATTGACCTATGATCATATGGCGTTATATACATATATATATGTATATGGGATATGGAAAAAGGTTATGGCATTATATACGCACCACCACCTGATCAGTTGGTATACGTTGATGATTTTGCCCACAATGTCCTGATAATGTTATGAAACATGTGCCTATGTACGATATGACATTCATACATATATGCATGACACTATAATTATTTAATGATTTACAAAGTTATCCGGACTTACAGGTTAATCCATTTACTCTATATCTCTTTCATGTCTATTATGTACTTATTTATGTGCCTTACATACTCGGTACATTATTTGTACTGACATCCCTTTTGCCTGGGGACACTGCATTTCATGCCCGCATGTCCTGATAGACAGGTTGAGAGCCCTCCAAGTAGGCTATCAGCTTAGCAGAAGATGTTGGTGCACTCCATTTACTTCGGAGTTGCTTGTTTGGTTAGTTTGATTTAGACGTGTATTATTTGGTATGACGGGACTCTGTCCCAACTTTTATGATATTACATATTATTAGAGGGTTGTAGACAGATATCATGTATACTAATACTTGTATAGCCTTGTCGGCCTATGTTTTGAGTATATAAAGGATCATGCCGGCCTTATAGGCCCGTACGTCATATGTATAAGTTTGGATTACATGTTGGATCGTCCAATGATGAGTATTTGTACATGTTTTATTGTACTTATAACATGACAACCTCTCTAACTCATTTACCTATGATACACAAGATATGTTATGTAGGTAATCGGTTGAGTAAGGTACCGGGTGCCCGTTATGGCCCATCGTTTTGGGTCGTGACATTTTGAGACTAGAGCCAATTTATTATTGCTCAGCACGGTAGATTTTGATGTTATCTTAGGCATGGACTAGTTGTCGCTCCATTATGCTATTCTTGATTGCCATGCCAAAACCGTGACGCTGGCTATGCCAGGTTTACCGCGAGTAGAGTGGATGGGTACTTTAGATCACATTCCCAGTAGAGTTATTTCATTCCTTAAGGCTCAGCGAATGGTTGAGAAGGGTTGTGATGCGTATCTGGCCTATGTGAGAGATGTTAGTGTTGATACCCCTACAGTTGATTCAGTCCCAGTAGTACGAGACTTCCCTAATGTGTTTCCAGCTGACCTTCCGGGTATGCCTCCCCATAGAGATATCGATTTCAGTACTGAATTGTTGCCGAGCACTCAGCCTATTTATATTTTTCCGTATCATATGGCCTCTCCTGAGTTGAAAGAGTTGAAGGATTGGTTACATGAATTGCTTGACAAGGGTTTTATTCGGCCCAGTGTATCACCTTGGGGTGCTCCTATCTTGTTTGTGAAGAAAAAGGATAGTTTTATGCGTATGTGCATTGATTATCGCCAGTTGAACAAAGTTAAAGTAAAGACTCGATATCCTTTACCTCGTATTGATGATCTGTTTGACTAGTTACATAGTGAACGCGTGTTTTCTAAGATTGATTTGCATTCAGGTTACCATCAGTTGAAGATTCGGGAGCCAGATATCCCGAAGACTGCTTTTAGGACTCGGTATAGTCATTACGAGTTCCTTGTTATGTCATTTGGGCTGACCAATGCCCCGGTAGCCTTCATGCGTTTGATGCACAGTGTGTTCCATCAATATCTTGACTCGTTCTGGTATACTCCCGAAGTCCAGAAGATCAGGAACAATACCTGAGGACAATGCTTCAGACTTTGAGAGAAAAGAAATTATATGCAAAGTTCTCGAAATGTGAGTTTTGGTTGGATTCTGTGGAATTCCTGGGTCACGTGGTATCGAGTGAGGGGATAAAGGTAGATCCTAAGAAAGTGGAAGCACTGCAGAGTTGGTCCAGACTATCCTCAGCTACAAAGATTCGTAGTTTTCTTGGCTTGGCGGGTTATTACCATCGATTTTTTGATAGGTTTTCATATATTGAAGCACCTATGACCAGGCTGACCCAGAAGGGTGCTCCATTCCTGTGGATGGAAGAGAGTGAGGAGAGCTTCCAGAAGCTCAAGACAGCCTTGACTACAGCCTCAGTTTTGATATTGCCTACAGGTTCGGGGTCTTATACTGTCTATTGTGATGCCCCAAAGATTGTCCTTGAAGCAATATTGATGCAAGGCGGTAGGGTGATTGCCTACGCATTCAGACAGCTGAAGGTGCATGAGAAGAATTATCCTGTCTATGATCTCGAGTTAGCTTCTATTGTTCACGCCTTGAACATCTGGCGTCATTATTTGTACGGTATTCCTTATGAGATCTATACTGATCACTGGAGTTTGCAGCATCTATTCAAGCAGAAGGATCTTAATTTGCACCATAGGAGGTGGTAAGAGCTGCTGAAGGACTATGATATCACTATCTTGTATCACCTCAGGCAAGGCTAATGTGGTGGCCGATGCTTTGAGTCGTCGGGCAGAGAGTTTGGATTTTTTACCAGCAGCGGAGAGGCCTATGGCAATAGATGTTTAGGCTTTAGCCAACTAGTTTGTGAGATTGGATCTTTTGAAGCCCAGTCGGATTCTAGCTTGCGTGATTTCTCAGTCTTCCTTATTTGATCGTATCAGGGAGTGTCAGTATGATGAACCTCATTTGCTCGTCCTCAAGGACAAGGTTCTGTACGGTGATGCCAGAGATGTGACTATTGGTGATAACGGGGTATTGAGGATGCAAGGTCGGGTATGTGCACCCAATGTTGATGGGCTTCGGGAGTTGATTCTAGAGGAGGCCTATAGTTCGCGGTATTCCATCCATCTGGGTGCCGCGAAGATGTACCAGGATTTGAGACATCACTATTAGTGGAGGCGGATGAATAAGGATATAGTTGGGTTTGTAGTTTGGTGCCTAAATTGTCAGCAGGTAAAGTATGAGCACTAGAGACCGGGTGGGTTGCTTCAGCGGATAGAGATTCTAGAGTGGAAGTGGGAGCAGATCACCATAGAATTCGTAGTTGGACTACCACGGACTTTGAGGAAGTTCGATGCTATTTGGGTGATTGTGGATCGGCTAACCAAGTCCGCACACTTCATTCCTGTGTGTACTACCTATTCTTCGGAGCGATTGGTGGAGATTTATATCCAGGAGATTGTTCGTCTGCATGGTATTCTAGTTTCCATCATTTCAGATAGAGGTACTCAGTTCACATCACAATTCTGGAGGGCTGTACAGTATGAGTTAGGTACTTAGGTGGAGTTGAGCATAACATTTCACCCCTAGACGGACGGATAGTCCGAACGCACTATTCAAATTCTTGAGGATATGCTCCGTGCGTGCAAGATGGAGTTTGGAGATTCTTGGGATCAGTTCTTGCCAATAGCGGAGTTTGCCTACAACAATAGTTATCAGTCCAGCATTCAGATGGCACCGTATGAGGATTGTATAGTAGGCGGTGTAGATCCCCGGTGGGTTGGTTCGAGCCGAGCAAGGCTAGATTATTGGGAACAGACTTGGTTCCGGATGCCTTGGAGAAGGTTAAGGTGATTCAGGATAGACTCTGTACAGCCCAGTCCAAACAGAAGAGTTACGCGGATCGGAAGGTTCCTGATGTTTCCTATATGGTTGGAGAGCGGGTTTTGCTTCGGGTTTCGCCTATGAAGGGCATTATGAGATTTGGGAAGAAGGGGAAATTGAGTCCGAGGTTTATTGGTCCTTTTGAGATATTGCGACGTGTTGGGGAGGTTGCTTATGAGCTTGCCTTACCTCCCAGGTTGGCAGGAGTTCATCCGGTATTTCATATTTCGATGCTACGAAAGTATCACGGTGATCCGTTGCACGTGTTGGATTTCAGCTCCGTCCAATTGGATGAAGATCTATCTTATGTTGAGGAGCCAATGGTGATTCTTCGGCATTGGCTTATCCGTCCAATTGGCTTCGGCATTGGTTGTAATATTCTTGAAATTTCAAGTTCTTTAGGTTTGGATTGGAGGGTGATTCGTGGTTTCAGCGTTGTTTGATGTGATTTGGGGGTTGGACTAAGTTCGTATGATGTTTTAGGATTGGTTGGTATGTTTGGTTGAGGTCCTGAGGGCCTCGGGTGTGTTTTGGATGCTCAACGGACCATTTTTGGACTTGGAGAAGGATCAAATTTTCTGGTTTTTCTATTGCAGACTTTCCTTCATCGCGATCGCGTGAGGAGGCTCGCGATCGCGTTGTCCTAGTGGAGTCAGAGGGAGTTTTGTTCTTTGTGATCACAGGAAAAGGTATGCGAACGCATAGTATTGGTAGAAGGTTGAATTGCGAACGCGTGGGCTATGCCGCGTTCGCAAAAAAGAAGTGAGGCAGCTGTGGAGTGGAGAGTTTCTCTTCGCGATCGTGTGAGGTTAACCACGATTGTGTAAACCTGAGGGGTGCAAACATCGCGTTCGCGTTGGGTAAATCTGGGAGCCATCAAAGTTGTTCTTCGCGATCGCGTGGAAGCTTTCACGATAGCAATTTTGGGGGTTTGATCAAGATTTTGGTATCAGATTGGAGTAATTTTGGTATGGTTAGACTGGTGAGTGGATGGGTGTTCATAATCCGTAATTTTTACCTGATTCCGAGACGTGGGCCCAGGGAGGATTTTTGGGTATTTTTCTATTTTCTTACCTTAGCTTCGATTCCTTTAGCTAAATTCATTGGTTGTAGTTATATTCACATTATGAAATTTAATTAATTAGATTTGGGCCACTCGGAGTTGGATACTCGTGGCAAGAGGGTGGTTTTGGGTTGATTTTTGAGCTGGTTCAAGGTAAGTGGCTTGCCTAACCTTGTGGGAGGGAAACCCCCATTAGGATTTGGTATTGTTCTTATATGAGTGTCGTGTACGTGAGGTGACGAGTTCATACACGTGCTAATTGTTGAAAAATCCCGTTTCTATTAAGTAAATATCTGTGTTTTTCTTGTAATTAACCAATACTTGTACTTGAAGCCTTTGGTTTAGCTTAGGGAAAGCATGCTTATGTGTTCTAAATGTCCTACCTGCTTTAACTGCTTACTTGTACTCTGTGCAACATGTTTAGAGTAGAATTTCTATTTATTCACGAATAGAACTGTAGATTCTTTCTTGATATTGTTGTTTGTTTACTTTGGGACTGCGTGACGATATCCCGGGAGATCCCTTGCATGTTTACTTTGGAACTACAGAGCAGTATTCCGGGAGATCCCCCTGCACGTTTATATTTGGGACTATGGGACGACACCCGAGAGATTCCCTTGTACTGAATATTTACTTTAGGACTACGGATTGGTATTCCAGGAGATCCCCTGCACTTTTACGTTTGGGACTACGGGACGATATCCTGGGAGATCCCTGTCACACCTCCTTTTTCACTTACCTACACCCCCGGAAGGGCGTAAAGGAGTTTTTCCAATTAAAGGACAATCGGAACGGGATTTAATTATTAATTATTCAGAGTCGCCACTTGGGAGATTAATGGTGTCCCAAGTCACCGGTTTAATCCCGAACCGAGGAAAAATATGACTCTGTTAACAGTCCGCGAACCAGAAATCCGAGTAAGGAATTCTGTTAACCCGGGAGAAGGTGTTAGGCACTTCTGGATTCCGTTGTTCTAGCATGGTCGCTTAACTGTTGTATTTGGTTTTATCCGATTTTAATACATGCTAGCTCATGTGCCTTTTATTAATCTTACACCGCTTTTATTATCATTATTTTTAAGAATTGCGACGTCATGAAAATGCATTTCGAACCACGTCGCAATCAATGCACCCGTAATTGTCAACACATTTCGATTTTGTCGAGATTTGGATTTGAGTCGCATCAATGCGCACTCTAATTTTAAGAAGGTTATTTAATTAAATCGTGCCTAAAGATACTAACGTAGTGTTATTTTGGGGAAGGAGGTGAAATTCACTAAACAACCTTTCCAAATTCTAATTATTTTCGATAATTATTTACTAAAGGCCCACATTTATTTATTTATTTTCGCGCTGAGGCTCGTCTCAATTTGTGAACCTCTTTTCTATCATTATTTATTTTTAAGAATTACGACGTCATGAAAACATGTTTCGAATCCCGTCACAATCAATGCGCCCGTGATTGTCAACACATTTTGATTTTGTCGAGATTTGTATTTGAGTCGCATCAATGCGCAATCCAATTTTAAGAAGGTTGTTTCAATTACGCGTCTAAAGCAACTACACATTTTCACATTATGCATTTTCGCTCTTCAAGATTAAACATGAAGGAAATTAATCGAACCCATTTATTAGTCAAAAACGAATCCTATTCCAACAACAAAAAAAAAAAAACTCGTCGCCCCTAGCTCTTCTTCTAAATAATTCTACAGTCATATATTACTTTACTTAGCCTACAATTGGCATATAATATCCCTTAAACTACAAGGCATGCTAAAATGCATTGGTATTCAATTAACTCAAATGTTGTTCGAAATGAAAACCCAAAATCTCATAACAACAATATAACAACCAAACAACAAACTCATAAGACCCAAATTCAACTTCATTACAAAAATCAAACTCTCAACAAAAATACCACAACTTGAATCAAAATTATATATACATAAAGAAATACACAAAATAGAGGCCAACTCCTATATGCATATAACCTCAAATCTGAAAATAAACACGAGTAAATTTAATGTATTCTTCAGCATATATTGGCACTAGAATAACGTGAGTCCAACTATTTTTATAATAAAATAGAAAATTTAAACAAAGACCCAACTCGAGCTAATTTGAAGTAAACGCTGCAAGGAATCACATAATATTATCTATAATGCAAAATAAACTAGCCATCAGATTCATATAAGAAGGAAAATAAAAGATGCAGAGTTAAAGACTATATTTCAAAATGAACCTGACCTTTACAGTTATTCGAGTGAAACTGTGGAACGGATTAGCACGGAAGCTCGCAAAGGAACCTCAACCACAGACCATGAAACTCGCCGGAAAACTCGAACCTGACAGTTAAAGCTTGAGCGAATAATCTCGTCGCAAATCGACAACAAAGACTGGACCGGAAAGAGAACTCGAACATGGACTTTTAATGACCTCGACGTTCACTGGAGGACTCAAAATAGACCAAAAACGAGCCTAACGAACTCCATGACAGGGAGTAACGATTTGGAGTTGAAGCTCGGTTGGTTCGATGTACTGGAGGAGCTTTTGGTTGTGAAATGAAAAGGAAGAGACTGAGACGAAGAGGCTGAATTTTGGTTAGTTTAATGGGGCTGGGCGACGTGAAACTGGACGATGAGTTGAAGACGAAAGCAGCGGTGTTTGGACTTTGGGGTGTTCAGTGAAGGACGAGGCGTGGACTATCGTCGACTGCTGAAGATAGTCGGAGAAGACTACTAACGGGGGGGGGGTTGTTTCTGCTTGACAACCAGCCATGGATGGCTGCTTCAAACAAATGATGAACGAGGGGTAGGGTTTGTTTTGGGGTGAGTCGAGGAAAATGATGACAAAGGGGGTGGTAGGGTGCGAAGGAGATGATCCGGGTGGGGGGTGGGGTTGTTTGGGTCACGCAGCTTTTGCTGCTTTCCAGCCTCTTCTTCCTTTCTTTATTTCATGCGCAGCCTTCTGCGTTCTTTCCCAGCTTCTTTTTTTCTTTTTCTTGTTTAGTCTTTTAGGCTTGTTTTTATAGAGTAGAGTCTAGGGTTTTTGGGTAGGGCTTTTAGGTTAAGGGGTGTGGGCCTAGGAGTTATGGGCTTGACAATTGTGGGCTAGGTCCAAAATTAGGCCTAAAGCTGGGTTGCTCGAGCCCAAGCTCTATTCTTTTACCGCAGATGAGATTAAAAATACGCGCCCATTTATTAATTAGTCCTACTATTAAAATAGTTTATTAAAACAAAACTAATCATTAAAACAAATCTATTTTTTGTATTTTCAAACATTATATTAAAAATAAAAATACGATACTATTTTTTATATTTTTTCTTTTCGATTAAAAATGACTACAAATATTAATGAACTTATTATTATATTATTATATATATTTTTTTGTTGTAATTTTTGTTTTCTTGTGTTAAAATAAAGTAAAAGAGTCAAAATAACTTAAAATATCTATGTTATGCCTAAATTAAATATTTACGCTAATATATAAAAGCTCTTGCGGAGGGTCAAAAATCACATGTCTACAGCTACCTTTCTTTGACTGGAAACGTACAGAGTTTTCAGACAAAGACTGACTAGACAGGTTTTTGACCCGACCCTTATTTGGAGAGAGTAAGACTAAGAGAGAAGGGAGTGTGACCGAGCCCCGGTATCTGCGCTGCCTACATATCCTTGGCTATAAAGGAATCAGTCCACGTGTAGTTCAGAAATCAGTGAGATGACGGAGTATGCCGAGGTGGAGATCCGGTCGAGGTGCCGTTCCGTCGATGTTCCGATCTGCGATCCCTGTTATTACATCAAAAATCAAAAAATGAAAAGGACTAGCTAAGCCTATCGACTACGAGTTACAAATCCCTATCTATAAGTCTTCTGAAGCTTGATCTTGAGTCTTGAATGGTTCTTCATACAAACTTTAGATTTGAACCTTGACACTTGTTAGCTGCAGGTGCTAGCTCGTTCTTCTACAGCTTCTGGGTCAGGACCGGACATGTAGTGCTTGTGACCTCGGCCATGTCTTGAGCATCTCACATCCTTCATCAACTTCTGAATTGCTTTCTGAATTGAATTCCCTTTTTCCAGGTGGGCGCCTGATTGCTGAACTTGAAACTGAATGTATTCCTCTGTTATCCAGGCGGGCTCCTGATTGCTGAAACTTGAATTGTATGTCTCTGTTCTTCAGGCGGACTCCTGACTTCCGAAACTTGAAATTGAATGTACCACCTCTGTTATTCAGGCGGGCTCCTGACTTCATAAAAATAAACGAACCAAGAAAACTTTCTGCCCCAGTTTGGAAACTGGGTACATGTTACTTGATATTAATAAGAATTTGATTAAAACTTGACTTGCAACACCTCTGTTATACAGGCGGGCTCCTGACTTCCGAAACTTGAATTGTAATAGAATTGAAATGCAACTTTTAAAAATTTAAAGACCGCAATGTATCTTAAAATTTAAACTTTAACTTAGGTGAAAAATTCATCAGACTAAGATTTTCATCTTAGGAGAAAGATTCAACAGACTAAGATTTTTGTCTTTATCGTAGGTGAAAAATTCACCAGACTAAGATTTTCACCTTAGGAGAAAGATTCAACAGACTAAGATTTTTATCCTTATCTTAGGTGAAAAATTCATCAGACTAAGATTTTCATCTTAGGAGAAAGATTCAACAGACTAAGATTTTTGTCTTTATCTTAGGTGAAAAATTCATCAGACTAAGATTTTCATCTTAGGAGAAAGATTCAACAGACTAAGATTGTGACTCTAGGAGATAATTCATCAGACTAGGTCCATTTTTGTGTGATCTCAGGAGGAAAATTCATCAGACTGAGATTTTGACTCTAGGAGATATTTCATCAGACTAAGTCCATTTTTGGGTGATCCCGATTTTCTTAATTTCCCAAAGTCCAACTTCCTTTCTTTTCAAATTCCGCCTTCCTTTTTTGTTCCCAAATTATACCTTCCTTTCTCTCCCTTTTTTTCCGACTTCTGCCCTCCCTTTTTTTAAATTATGCCTCCCTTCTTTTCCAACTTCTGCCTTTATTTTTCCCCAAATTATGCCTTCCTTTCGTTTTTCCAACTTATGCCTTTATCTTAGGTGAAAGATTCATCGGACTAAGATTTTTATCTTAGGTGAAAAATCAACAGACTAAAACTTCTTTATCTTAGGTGAAAGATTCAACAGACTAAGATTTCTTTATCTTAGGTGAAAAATTCATCAGACTAAGATTTCTTTTAACCATTTTACATCAAAATTTGTTTTATCTACCCACTAACTTGAATTATCTTCTTTCATAACTGCTTCCCTAAAAACTGGTGTTGTCCTCCTTCAAAAAACCACTTCCCTAAAAACTAGTGTTTTATTCCTCCAAAAATTACTTTTCTTAGAACTGGTGTTTCTTTCCTGAAAACTACTTCCCTCTCTTTTTCTCTCTCTTTTTTTTTTAAAAAACATTTGTATTGACCTTCATGTTCTTCAGATGGGTATCCGAAAAAAATTCAACATGACAGAAAATTTTCTGCCCCAGTTTGATAATCCTCCTATAGCATATCTTTCTGCCATCAATATCATTTCCATGCCCCTGTTTCAAATCAAAGAAAATCCTGTTAGTTTAAAAGTGCGGTGGTTGATCGTGGTACTCCCGTTGGTATGGCTTTCCTTTTCTCCTTTCCATGCTTTGCGTTGTTCGACCATCTTTGAAACTCGGCTGATAACTTCCGCCCTTCTTGACGACTATCTCTCAATTATTACTTCTAGTCTTCTTATCTGACCCCCATATGTTTTCTGTGACAACTAATTCTTCTTGAAGGGCTTGCATGTTTACTGATTAACCACTTTCCCCGTCATACGTGTCACTGAAATACCCTTTTTACCCGTTCAATCCCAATACCCTCTATCTGTTGCATTATTCCTGAACCGACATCTACCAAACTTTGTGTTTCATAAGGATCCCAAAGTATGTTGATTATTACCAGCTCAGTGCTCTTGTTATTTTTCCTGACTTGTGACCCCATTTTGTGCAATTGGAAAGCTGGTGGACAATTTTGAAGTCATTCCACACTTGTTACGACCAAAAGACTCAGAAAGGGGACATAAACAAAACAAAAGGAACAGAGTAAAGGACAAATAGAAAGAGATGATTCCTAACAAGAAAACTACACAGTAGAAACCTATCGGATGTGGATACCGACTCTAATGACCTTGACATGCACCTGCGACCTATTCTGTTAAGCAAATCTGATGTTCATTTCTTGTTGTTCCTCTTTGCCGTGAAACTGGGCTTCATTGCTCCACTTATCCAATTTGATTCTTATTCCTTATTCGGTTTGTAGTGCCCCAAAGGGTTTTCACCATCAAACCTCTCTCATTCCGTTCTTTCTCTCAACTTACTGTCGCCTCAAGGTGCCCGTGAAGGTTTTCACCAATAAGACTCTCTCATTTTTTATTTCTCTCAGCTTTCATCACCTTGCAATACCCATGAGGATTTTCATCAATAAGATTCTCTCGTCTTCATTTTCCTTGTTTGGACCGGAGCGTTGCCCCTGACAGGAATCACCCTACCTGCTTGACTTAGCATTTCTCAAAGACTGATCAGAAGGTCTTTCTTTGGACCGTAATGTAGGATTTTGGAGGGGTTAGAAAGAAAGGGTATAAGAGGCTCAAAACAATTTCAAAATGGGTTAAAATTACAACTTTCGGAATCCAACTTCTCATAACAACTACAATTTCCGCCCCAGTGTCTTGCTTGGGGACTTTTGAATTTTTGTTTTGGTATGACTGAACCTCAGAGAGGCTGCCTACGTACCCTTTCGGGATTAAGTCAAACGTAGTTCACGTCATAGAAACTACGTTGTTGCAATTTTCTTTCTCTTTTTTTTTTCTTCTTTTCCCTTTCTTTTCTTCATTTTCTTTTCCTTTCTTCTCTTTCTTTCTTTTCTTTTCTTTTCTTTTCTTTCCTTTTCTTCCTTTTTTTTATCTTTCTTCCTTTATTTCTTTCTTTCTCCTTTTCCTTTCTTCCTTTTCCTTTTTTTTCTTTTTCCTTCTTTTTCCATTTGCGTATCTCCGACACTTGCATTTTTTAATTGTGTCGTTGATTCCGAAAGAGGGGTATGAAAGAAAACAAATTAGGCCCAACGAGGTTGACAAAAGGGTAACGTGTTTAGATAGTATAACAAAATGCCTTCGTCATTTCAAACTTCAAAATATGCCAAATACAAACAAGTACAATCAGAATAAAGAAACCATACACATCATCTCTTGACCGCATCGGAATTGACGGCCATTTCCACACATTTTCCTTCTACATCTGTTAGATATAATGTACCATTCGACAACACTCTTACACTTATTACCACGACCGACCTCCTGTCAATTTGGCCAACTTGCTTTTACGGGGATTTTTATGTTTTACTTGCCCCAGTTTCACATGGTTTGGGCGTCAAACAATCTCAAAATGTCCCAATCTGTTCTCATTTCCTCAAGTGTCCTTATCGTTTTCAAAATGGTCTCATTGCTTCGCAACTTTTGAAGATCAGACTGAGAATTATGCGTGCATGTCATGTCACTAGAACCGGCAAACGGCAAAACAAAATGATAGAAAAGAACTAAGCGAAGAACAATGATTGGAAATAACAAAAGATCGGAACTTGCATTAGACAACGATGAAACAGTTCGAATAACAAAACAAAAACAAAACAAACTAGATTGCAACCCTAGAATGAACTGAAACAAACCTAGACAACCCTAGACAAACCACTACGACTAAACAAGCTAGTCAAAAATGAAAGGATAGACGGGTTTGAACAAAAGACAATATCCGGATTACAACCCTGCAAATAACCTGGACAAAAGAAATGATAGCCAAATGGACCACCAAAGCTCCTCCCCAGCTGACTTAGGAATGGAGCGTCTTTCCTATTACAAGCACGACGACTTAGCCACTAAGCTTCGCATCCATATTGCTATGACCATTATCTGCTTCAGTATTTTCAACTTCAGTCAACAAGTTCCCAAGAGTATTCTCATACCCCATGTCACCGGGCATCATCCCCACCAAGTGTGCCTCCTCATGTAAGGGATGCAGCGTGATATTCTGGGTGCCACTGTCTTGAATCAAATTTTCCTGGATCATCCTTTCTATTTCTCTTTTCAAATCCCGACAATTTTCCACATTGTGCCCCAGAGCATTGGAGTGGTATTCACACCTTTTAGATGAGTCAAAGCTTCTCGCACGTCGGTCCACCTGATTTGGAGGAATGGGTGCAATCATGTCACGTTGTTTTAACTTCTCAAATAAGCTTGCATAGGACTCTCATATTGGTGTAAAGCTATCTTTCAACTTTTGTTCCCTTCTATACCCCTGGCTTGGATGTGGGTTACAAGGTAATTGAAAATTTTGCGGAGGCTGGTGGAGGTTTTGTGATACTCGTGCTCGCTTTCTTAGGTGATTTGGTGGCGAGTATGAGGGGTTCGGAGGTGGATAGTAATGTTTAAGGGGGTTATGGGAAACTTGATGAGGTTGCACATACCTTCGGGATGTTCTCCTAGGACCTCTTCTAGACCCTGATATCACCATGATTTTTTCATCCCCCTCATTCGTGTTACCAGATTCAATTTGGATAGCTTGAGCTACAGCTTTGAGAGCTGTTTGACTTATAATTCTGCCTGTCTTAAGACCGTTCTCCACCATTTCTCCCATTTTGATTGCTTCCGGGAAGGATTTACCCACTGCGGACGTCATGTATTGAAAATAATCTGACTCTTGAGCCTGTAGAAAGACAGTGATTAACTCGTGGTCATCCGTGGGTGGCTTAGCTCTAGCTGCTCTCTCCATTTGATGGCATATTCCCTGAAACTTTCAGTTGGTTTCTTTTTTAGGTTAGAAAGGGAAATGCGGTCTGGGGCGATGTCGATGTTGTATTGAAACTGTTTGACAAAGGCCCGTGCCATGTCATCCCAGACATACCAGCAAGATGTGTCTTGATCCAAAAACCATTCAGATGCTACTCCCGTGAGGCTTTCCCCAAAATAAGCTATAAGTAATTCCTCATTTCTTCCCACACCTCTCAATTGGTTGCAATACCTTTTCAGGTGGGCTATGGGGTCTCCATGTCCATTGTACTTTTCAAATTTGGGGATCTTGAAGCCAGGCGGCAAGTGGACATCGGGGAACATGCATAGATCTCTGAAGGCAACACTCTTTTGACCTGCCATTGCTTGCGTGTTTTTCAACCGTTGTTCTAATCTTTTCACTCTTTGGGTTATTTCTTCCTGTACCCTCTTTCGGGCAGGCTTCTCGATGTTTGCAAGAAGATCAAACGAGTACGAGTGGTACTCAGGATAGTGGTACTGTTCTTGCTGTGTAGCAAATTGTGACTCGTGACAAGGCTGTCCTTGGCCATTGGCCCAGGCTTGACGCATTTTGGTCATTTGTTGTTTCAGTGTTCTATTTTCCTCAACCACAGTAGACCCTTGTTGAACCCTCTGACCCTGAGTCTCTTGAGCACTCGTAACAGCTTCGATGTCAGTTATCATTTTCCTTGGATCTTGTGTTTCCAGCTTACCACAACCGACCACCTCAACTTTCTTCACAATTCAAAACAAAACATGTTAGAATGGATTGGGTCGGTCCTCATTATTCACAACATTTTTTCCCATTTTTCTTCCATTTTTCTTTCCATTTTTCATTTTTCATTTTTTTTTTGGTTGCATTCGAATCTTATGGAGATTGCCTACGTATCATGACCCCGCATGAATCAGACCGTGCGTAGTTCTTGCAAATAAAAGGTAAACGACAATAAAACATTTTTGGAATTTCCCATTTTCATAATAACAACAAAACTAACCAACTTAATGATGAAATACAGACTCGAAAATCAAACGACCCATATACTCTAATCAAAAGAAATACACACCCCAAAATGACAGATTCCTTCCCCTATATGCCAATTTTTACCCAAAATCTGAACGGTATCCATTTGACTACTGACTCTTTTCTTGTTTTTTTCCAAATTTAAAATAAATGACCCGGTATTGCAAATACGGCCTTCCTGCGCCTCGGGGCGAAGATTTTAAGGTTGTGAGGGTCAACAATCAAAATATGATCAAAGGTGGTTGTTTATGCAAAGTCAGCCTTCCGGCGCCCCGTTTGGGAACATTTGGCTATTTTTGACAAAAACGGCATCACCTGGTTTATTTATGACAAAAATTAAAATTTTGATATTTTTTGGTTATTTTTGCAAAGGGGAGGTTGGACCCGATGAGGGTTTCCTACGTATCTCACGCCCTGTGAGAATCAAACCATGCGTAGTTCGGGCGAATTAACCGAACTATTTTAAAACAATACTCTTTTTCATTTTCATTTTTGCTTTTTCAACAAACAATAAACACCCTATTTTTCCAAACTAAGAATAAAAGATTTTTTTTCTATTTCAACAAACACTTTCCAAAAATAAAAGACTCTTCTTTTTTTTTTCTTTTTCTTTTAGTAAAACAAACTATTAGAAATAAAGCATTTTCCTTTTTCATTTTCTCAAAATTTCGGCAGAGTTTCGACAGTGTTTGGGCATTGGGTTTTTCTAGGATAATCAATTAACTCCCTAACTGTTATTTTTTTTTCTTATTTGTTTTTCTTTTTTTCCTCAATTTTCCAACATTTTCGTGATTCAGAAACCGGTCAACATGCAAGTTCGGAACAAATAAATGCACAGCACAAGAGAATGCATTAGGATGGTCTTTTCATTTCAGGTTGCTAGTCCTAGACGGACCCAACCCCTGGGTTGAGTCCCCTAAGTCAAATGCAACGTGATGCAAATAAGCGTTCCTATTAGGGATCCGGCATGAAGTCACGTTATTCTATGTTCAAAACCTGGGTCGGTGTTCTAGACTGTGTACCCGAGCGGACAACTCGAGTCGAGGTGGGGGCAACTTACCGGGAACCAAAAGGCCATCCGGCTTCATAACTTGTCCGGCCTCTTTTTTATTTCAAGGTATGACACTGACAGAATAGGGAGTCTTAACCAGTAAGCACATCCCCGGAGGTGAAGAGAGAAGGGTGTCGACACAGTTTATATACAGTTCAGATAATATCAAAGTGGTAACATTCGGCACATTCAACATAAATCATGTAGGAAAATCAGATACAACAAAATACAACAATTTATCTAAGCTCGAATTCTGAACCCTGAACCAGAGATTCTGGGTTCGCTTCCCCAGCAGAGTCGCCAGAGTTGTCACACCTCCTTTTTCACTTACCTACACCCCCGGAAGGGCGTAAAGGAGTTTTTCCAATTAAAGGACAATCAGAACGGGATTTAATTATTAATTATTCAGAGTCGCCACTTGGGAGATTAATGGTGTCCCAAGTCACCGGTTTAATCCCGAACCGAGGAAAAATATGACTCTGTTAACAGTCCGCGAACCAGAAATCCGAGTAAGGAATTCTGTTAAACCGGGAGAAGGTGTTAGGCACTCCCGGATTCCGTGATTCTAGCACGGCCGCTTAATTGTTGTATTTGGTTTTATCCGATTTTAATACATGCTAGCTCATGTGCCTTTTATTAATCTTACACCGCTTTTATTATCATTATTTTTAAGAATTGCGACGTCATGAAAATGCATTTCGAACCACGTCGCAATCAATGCACCCGTAATTGTCAACACATTTCGATTTCGTCGAGATTTGGATTTGAGTCGCATCAATGCGCACTCTAATTTTAAGAAGGTTATTTAATTAAATCGTGCCTAAAGATACTAACGTAGTGTTATTTTGGGGAAGACGGTGAAATTCACTAAACAACCTTTCCAAATTCTAATTATTTTCGATAATTATTTACTAAAGGCCCACATTTATTTATTTATTTTCGCGGTGAGGCTTGTCTCAATTTGTGAACCTCTTTTCTATCATTATTTATTTTTAAGAATTACGACGTCATGAAAACATGTTTCAAATACCGTCACAATCAATGCGCCCGTGATTGTCAACACATTTTGATTTTGTCGAGATTTGGATTTGAGTCGCATCAATGCGCACTCCAATTTTAAGAAGGTTGTTTCAATTACGCGTCTAAAGCAACTACGCATTTTCACATTATGCATTTTCTCTCTTCCAGATTAAACATGAAGGAAATTAATCGAACCCATTTATTAGTCAAAAACGAATCCTATTACAACAACAACAAAAAAAAAACTCGTCGCCCCTAGCTCTTCTTCTAAATAATTCTATAGTCATATATTACTTTACTTAGCCTACAATTGGCATATAATATCCCTTAAACTACAAGGCATGCTAAAATGCCTTGGTATTCAATTAACTGAAATGTTGTTCGAAATGAAAATCCAAAATCTCATAACAACAATATAACAACCAAACAACAAACTCATAAGACCCAAATTCAACTTCATTACAAAAATCAAACTCTCAACAAAAATACCACAACTTGAATCAAAATTATATATACATAAAGAAATACACAAAATAGAGGCCAACTCCTATATGCATATAACCTCAAATCCAAAAATAAACACGAGTAAACTTAATGTATTCTTCAGCATATATTGGCACTAGAATAACGTGAGTCCAACTATTTTTATAATAAAATAGAAAATTTAAACAAAGACCCAACTCGAGCTAATTTGAAGTAAACGCTGCAAGGAATCACATAATATTATCTAGAATGCAAAATAAACTAGCCATCAGATTCATATAAGAAGGAAAATAAAAGATGCAGAGTTAAAGACTATATTTCAAAATGAACCTGACCTTTACAGTTATTCGAGCGAAACTGTGGAACGGATTAGCACGGAAGCTCGCAACGGAACCTCAACCACAGACCATGAAACTCGCCGGAAAACTCGAACCTGACAGTTAAAGCTTGAGCGAATAATCTCGTCGCAAATCGACAACAAAGACTGGACCGGAAAGAGAACTCGAACATGGACTTTTAATGACCTCGACGTTCACTGGAGGACTCAAAATAGACCAAAAACGAGCCTAACGAATCCATGACAGGGAGTAAAGATTTGGAGTTGAAGCTCGGTTGGTTCGATGTACTGGAGGAGCTTTTGGTTGTGAAATGAAAAGGAAGAGACTGAGACGAGGAGGCTGAATTTTGGTTAGTTTAATGGAGCTGGGCGACGTGAAACTGGACGATGAGTTGAAGACGAAAGCAGCGATGTTTGGAATTTGGGGTGTTCAGTGAAGGACGAGGCGTGGACTATCGTCGACTGCTGAAGATAGTCGGAGAAGATGACTAACGGGGGGGGGGGGTTGTTTCTGCTTGACAACCAGCCATGGATGGCTGCTTCAAACAAATGATGAACGAGGGGTAGGGTTTGTTTTGGGGTTAGTCGGGGAAAACGATGACAAAGGGGGTGGTAGGGTGCGAAGGAGATGATCCGGGTGGGGGGTGGGGTTGTTTGGGTCACGCAGCTTTTGCTGCTTTCCAGCCTCTTCTTCCTTTCTTTATTTCATGCGCAGCCTTCTGCGTTGTTTCCCAGCTTCTTTTTTTCTTTTTCTTGTTTAGTCTTTTAGGCTTGTTTTTATAGTGTAGAGTCTAGGGTTTTTGGGTAGGGTTTTTAGGTTAAGGGGTGAAGGGCCTAGGAGTTATGGGCTTGGCAATTGTGGGCTAGGTCCAAAATTAGGCCTAAAGCTGGGTTGCTCGAGCCCAAGCTTTATTCTTTTGCCGCGGATGAGATTAAAAATACGCGCCCATTTATTAATTAGTCCTACTATTAAAATAGTTTATTAAAACAAAACTAATCATTAAAACAAATCTATTTTTTTGTATTTTCAAACATTATATTTAAAATAAAAATACGATACTATTTTTTATATTTTTTCTTTTGGATTAAAAATGACTACAAATATTAATGAACTTATTATTATATTATTATATATATTTTTTTGTTGTAATTTTTGTTTTCTTGTGCTAAAATAAAGTAAAAGAGTCAAAATTACTTAAAATATCTATGTTATGCCTAAATTAAATATTTACGCTAATATATAAAAGCTCTTGGGGAGGGTCAATAATCACATGTCTACAATCCCCTGTTGCTATCTCTGTGTACTGAGTTACATTCTTTCTATGATTTTGTTTCTCTATTAACTGTTAGTGCTTAAGTTATAGTTTCACATTTCGTATTGTTTACCTTGTTTTGTGTATATAACCAGTAGGGCCCTGACCTTCCTCAGCACTACTCGATCGAGGTTAGGCTTGGTACTTACTGGGTACCGTTGTGGTGTACTCATGCCCTTTCCTACACATGTTTTTCGTGTGTAGATCCAGGTTCTTCAGCTCAGCCATATTATCAGTGAGACGAGACGACCTTCAGAGACTTCAAGGTATATCTGCCACGTCCGCAGACCGAGGAGTCCATCTCTATTCTCACTTTTAGCTATAGGCGTTATGTATTTTCCTTTGATTAGACATTCCGGAGTTAGAACACTATGTAGTATCCACAGCTTGTGATTTCATGAGATTTTGGGTTTTGGGAGTTAATTCTGTTTGAGAGTGTGTATTTGTATATGTCGAGCTGCATCTTAAACGTTTATTATATTTTATCCACAGTTTTTGTTAGTTTCGTATCTCGTTTCCTTTTTCCACAATTTGTTAGGATTACCTAGTCGTAGAGACTAGGTGCCATTACGACAGTTCACGAAGGGCGAACTTGGGTCATGACAACATGCTTCGGACGATAATGATGATGCTGACGAGGAAGTGCATTATGATCAATATCGTAGGATCATCATAGTCCCTGAGGGTGACGGGTAAAAGCTATTTATTATTTTTGTGTTTATTGTTTTGTAACGATAGTACTAAGATATTAATGTGTTTTTATTGTTAAATTGCAGATTCATCCCGAGTAATAATACTACGAGGATAATCGCCAAAGCCCTATGATGGACCTTATGCGACTTGGACTAATTTTGCCAATCTCTCTGAAGGAGCAAATTTTCAATCAATTTAAGGTATAAATGTTCTTTTAAGCAGTTTAATAATTTAATATTTATGATATTTCTATATTATAATTAACTTTTGAAACACAGATCAAGTGTGTATGGGAACACTGCTATAGCGTAAAAGTGGCTGCAAATTTTCATCACAAAGCTCGCAAGCGATTGTCGGATGCTTTCTCCGATGCTAGAAAGAAGAACAAGAAGCTTAACTGGTAACTTCGAAATTTATGGGATGATTTGAAAAGGCAATGGCTTACCGCAAAGTTCTTAGGGAAGAACAAAAATAGAAAGAAAGCTCGTGCATCTGAGAAGGGAGGCTCCTTGCACACTGGAGGTGCGATCAACCTAGGGACAATAAAAAGAAAATTGGTACGTAATTGCTTAAATTATTTTAATTTTCAAAGTGTATCTATTCTGTTTATTAACTAAATTAATTTATTTTCAGGAAAAGAAGTTGTGGCGTTCAATGAACCATGATGAGCTATTCAAGGAGACACATATTGTAAAGAAGAAAAAAGAGACGGATCAAGAAATGTGGGTCGAGGACGGAGCCTCGACTGTATATGTAAGCTTTCACTTTTCTTTAAGTATTTTAATTTACTTTTATATAAATTTTGAATTACTAATTCAATTTAAATTTTCGTATAGGATCGCTACCAAACTAACGTGGAGGAATTTATCCGCACTCAGCCAGCTGGTGAATCAGGCGAGCCAACCCAACCTTCGGACGAGGATTCTGAAAGAATATGGATGGAGTCTGCTGGCGGTCAAAAATGGGGGAAGGTATACAAGCTTCCTACTAAAAAGTTTCATCGCTATAAGTGTAGAATGCAACGAATAGGAGACTGTGACAAAGCTCACATCCGAGCTAGAAGCGACCAAGGTAAGAGAAAAGGTTAGAGATGCTCAATTCCTTGGCATGCAAGCTCAGATCAGAACTCTCCTATCTACTGGAGCTTTTCCGTTGCCCCGGTCTCGTGAGTCATCGCCAGAGGCTCGACCAGCACGTGATCGTTCTTCCCGTCCTCCCCGTGATCGTTCCTCCAGTCCTCCCCGCGATCATTCTTCCCGTCCTCCATAAGACCCTTCTCTATACCATCTTGTAGATGAAAGTTCATCAGACGGTGATGATGATGTTGTACAAAACACTCCTTGACTTTTATATATTTTGAACTAGACATATAGAACCCGTTTTGATCTTGTTGTAATAAGTTTTAACTTGGTTTTGGATTTTTATGTTCAATTAAACTTTAATTTGTTAGTTTTAATGTATTTATTGATTGTTGTCGTGTTGTTGTTGTTGTTTTTGTGTTGTTGTTGTTGTTTTATGTTGCTATTAGGTGTATTGGTATGCTGACAAGTGGTGTAGCTGCCAAAACAGGCATTTTATGCCAAATTTAAATCCTAGAAAATCGACCAAAGTTGGCCGGTTTCTAATAAAAAAAAATATTTTCTGCAAATTACCGACCAAAGTTGGCCGGTAATCATAAAAAAAATAAAATATTTAGAATTACCGACCAAAGTTGGTCGGTTAATGAACAAGGAATTCTCAGAATTCAACATTACCGTCCGAATTTGGTCAGTATTGTTAAATTTTAATTTTTTTTAAAAATATATATATATTTTCATTTACCGACCAACTTTGGTAGGTAATTTTTTAAATTTAATAATTAAAAAAAACATAATTTAAATATACCGACCAACTGTGGTCGGTACAATTAAATTATTAAAATATATTTCCGACCAAAGTTGGTCGGTAAATATTTTAAATTCTTCAAATGATCGTTTTAACATACCGACCAACCTTGGCCGGTATATTAAAACGACCATTAAAATAGCGACCAAACGTGTTTGGACGGATTTTGGTTAGTAATTAGCCATAACCGACCAACGTTAGTCGATTTTTCTGGTCGGTATTTACTGGATTTCTAGTAGTGTGTCTTGTTCGATCATGATTAAACTTGTGTGGAAAAGAAAAATAAAAAATATTCTTATTCATTTATATAGTCTTGCTTATTTTTTTATTATTAGAAACTTCCATAACCAAAGGGGTTGTTTGGTTTGGAAGATAAGTTATGCAAAGATTAGTTTTATACAGATTAGTTATGAAGATATTAGTTATGTAAATTCTAATTACGCAGGGGTTAGTTATACAAGAATTACTATGCATGGATTAATTCTTTTAAAATATTTAGTTTATTGTATTAAAAACAAGTACACATAATTTAAACATATGAATTTACTTTATTGAGCAATATAAAAGTGTGTTTACGCAGATGTCACTTAAAAGTTGGCTTTCTTGATTCCATTTATCATTCCAGTTGTTTCATAAGCTATGTTCTGAATTTACATTGATAAAAATTTACAGATAGAAAACATTGAAGTTATATACAAACTCCCTTATCACAATAAAAACCCAGTAAAATTTTATTAGTGGGGTATGGGAGGATAGTGAGTGCGCAGACCTTACCCCTACCCAAAGGAGTAGAGAAGATATTTTCGAGAGACTCTCGACTCAAGAAAACAAAAAAATGGCAATATATCAGTACCGTCAATAGATACTATGGGAAAAATAACAGCATTATAAAGACCAGAAAATAGATGAAAAGCAAAAGGAATAGCTAGTAAATAGATCCGGCACTATGAAAAATAAAAATGTAATGAGAACACAACACTAACTACTAGAAGTGTAAGACAAAAATCATATTAGACTAATCACTAGAAGTAGACTCAACTACCTCCTAACCTAAAACCTTAATACTCGACCTCCACAGCTTCCTATCAAGGGCCATCTCCTCGAAAATCTAAAGACATGTCATGTCCTGCCTGATCACCTCTCCCTAATACTTCTTAGGCCGCCCTCTACCTCTTCTCGTTCCTTACAAAGCCAGCTGCTCACACCTCCTTATAGGGGGTGTTGATACACAATTTTTCCCTATATATTTGTAATATGCAAAATACTTTCAAAATAGCATATAAATGCATACATAAGCATGTCCAAATATTTTATTATTTTTTCATAAATTTTTAAAGGTTTTTAAAATCGATTTATTTCCCTTTTTCATCCATAAAATCCCAATAATTATGTCAAAAAATATTATTTTTGATGATTCATTTATTGGATTTTAATACTTATTCCAAAATAGGGCTAATTCAATTTTTACATATTTTTACAATTTTATTTAGTATTTTTAAAGCTAATTGCGTTTAATTGCAATATTAGCCTTTTTAAGATTTAATTGTGTTTTCTATTCATAAAATTAATCCCTATATTTTTAAATTATTATGTACATGTTGTGAATCATTTTAGAACTTTAAATTTATTTTTAGAAATTTATTTACTATTTTTTATATTTTAAAAGTGAAAAAATTGGCTATTTAAATAATAGCCCATTTGTATTTCAATTCTAGCCTAAATTGAACCCCAATTCCCCGGCCTAATTCTGAATTAAACTCGACCCTAGCCCAATTTTAACAGACCCAAACCCGAATCTCCACCTACCCCGTTTAATCTGGACCGTTAATCATTCAGATCAATGGTCCCCATTTACCCTTACCTTAATTAATCCCAAACGACACTCCAAACCCTCTCATTAGTTACAATCAACCGCCTTAGAATCCCCTCTCCTCTTAATTCTCTTTGCAGCCTCACATCAACCCTAGCCGATGCCACCCAATTCCACCCTAATTCCTTTCAATCCCTGCCTAATCCATGGACTCCCATGGTCGTTCGAGATGTATACCGGCCTCCTACATCTTCTGGTGGCCTATTTGTGTGATTTTATGGATAGATCTCAAAGAGATCTGGTCCAGTCCTTGCTCAACCTCTATCTCTGGTCTTTCTCCGGCCATCCATGGCCATTCAAGTTAGATCCTTGACTTTTCTGGCTAGATCGGTAACTTTCAAAGTCTTTCTCACTTTTTCTGGGCTCTCTGAAACCCTAGATTTAAGGTCTTTCGATTTTCTTTCAGATCTATCTTAGATCTGTGCTTATCATGAACTTCTTAAGTGTTTTCTCGAAGGTTCTTCGATTTTCTTTCAAAAATGACTCTTCATTTTTCAACGGTTAGGGTTTTCTCTTAACCTCTTTTAAAAGATCTCTTTTCTGAATTTTTGGTGTTGTTTCATAATTTTTACTATGTTCAAACGACTTTGTTATGCTTTCCTTCTATTTGATTCATCATGTTAAAAACCCTAGGTCTTTTTTGGTCTTATCCGAGTTCTGAAACTATTTGTTTGAATGTATACTTGTTCGATTAAGTTCTTTGTTTCTGACTCGCTTTTATTTGTCTGACTTATCTGATTCTAAGTTCTTATCATCTCTTAAACGCGACTATTGTTAAAACCCTAATTTCTTAAAAGGATTTCCTCACTTGTTACTGTGAGACCTTTACTTGTTTTTGACTTTCTTTACCTGTTGGACTGGTTTCTTCATTTTGTCTCTACATGTGAGCCCTGACTATTTGACTTTGTTGACTACTGAGCCTTAGCTTACTCTTGTTATTGCTGCATGTTTGTATGTATCCAGCTATTTCTTTTGCCAATGCGTTTGGCCTTGCATGTCTGATATTTCTATTCGTTCTATTTATATGTCAAGGTGCAGAATCATGTTTCTTTCTTGATTGATCTTGATTTACTCAATATTACGATTGATTGCAAAGGGTTCCCTTATAAACCCTAATTTTACTCATTTGTTTAAAATTAACTGATTCTTCTCCTTTAATTACTGTGATGTTTTTACCTTGCTGAATCCTTTCCCAAAACTAGGCGCATTTTGTACTTAGACTCAATTATTTACTGCCCCTTATATGGCAATAATTAATCTGTCTCAAACTAATTTCTTTCCTTAATTAATCCTGTTAGTATCCATTGGAGCAGTAATCCCTTGATTAAAGGGGAGTACTTGTGTTAATTGATTCTGATTGTGGTTACTTCCATGTTTGAGTTGAAACTTTACTGGTTACTTTATTCTTCACTCGTTTTCAAAACTATAAATACCCTACCCTCCCTTCTTTCAAACACACGAACAATTGAGTTCAAAACACACTTACACTCAAAACTCTCTCTTTCTCTATTACTACTTTTGCTATTGCTTTGTCTAGCTGGCTAAAAGCCAAGGCTAGATTGTGGAATCCTGCTTACTTTACCTTTCTGCACCTTGCTTTCGCTACTGGTAAGTCCTAGTTAATTTTTCAAGCCTCAACAACAACATGCTTCTTTAATTGTTTCAGTTTCCCTTATTCTTGTCTACGCTTGTTTATGGTTCTACAGTCAAGTTACATTATTAGCATGCTATAATATGTTCCCTTCCCCCTTAGATTAATGCTTCCCCTATGTGTGTTTTGAAGCATACTCTGGCAGTCACTTGTTGTGTACTTACTGTCTCGTGAATCCCAAACCCCCATATCCCCTCTATGTGTTCGTGTTCTTTTGGCTTGTTTGTGACTATGCCAGCATCAGCTATTGTTGTGCATGTCCAAACCAGACCCCTACTAGGGTCATGTGCTTACAGACAAGTGTATTCCCAAAATCCCTTGACCCCCCTTGTATGACTATTGATTCTGTTTGTTTGAGTTTTGAGTTTTATTACTACAACTGCTTTCAAACTGCCTCTGTTACTAATTACTTTCAACTCAGTTTTAAACAAACTCTTTTTCCAAACTATGTCAAGCACTCTCACCTATTTCTAGAATCTAGGTTCTTCCCCTCTTATGTGAGCCTTGCCTTGGGACCCTTGAGCTCCCTCTGAACTTGGACACATAAGAGCTGGCCCTTCCACACTGCACTAATTCTGTTTGGTTATGCAAATTTGGGTATGAGCACTGCCCGGGATCCCTTTAGGTCCTTAGGGAACTCTGACACACTCAAATATGAGGAAGGCTTTGAAATATTGGTATTGAAGTGGTTCATTACATAACTCAGAGAGGGAGTCAAGATCATGCTTCCTTTGGTTGTAATTTCTTATTTCTGCACTTCTTTTGTAATTCAATCATTTGGTCTGTAATAATTTGTAAACAATTTCGAGGTGATTAGTGAAAAAGAGCAGGTAGTTGTATATTATGGGTAAATTGGGTAGATAACATGCCTATAGGGTCTATTTTTCAGATATGGTCTGTTAGATAATATGCATATAGGATCTGCTCTAGTTTAAAATGAATTCTGCATGCTTTACTTTCACACAATTAGAAACCATGTCTATATGATCTAAATGACTTTAATAATAGAGATCATGCCTATAGGGTTAAAATCAGCTTTTAATACTTACATACCATGCCTATAGGATCTAAGTAGCTATAATAGAAATCATGCCTATAGAACTTAAAACCAGTTTAGTTAGAGAAGCTGTTTAGTTCACGATATTTATTCTGAATTGGATTAGTTAATTAATCTGCCGCTTCTTTAATAAGTTTTCAAACACTGCCTTAAGTTAATACCATTAGAAAGCATGTCTATAGGATCTCAAGTTGTCCATTTTAAATTAATCACTTCTCTACTGCATTCCTAATCAATATAGATATCATGCTCATAGGGTATCGCTATTACACCTAGGTAAGCCTTAGGTAATTACTTGAATAAAACTAGAACTACCTTTGTTTAATTACCAACTGCTACAACCAGCAGGCAAGCCTGATTCGGATTTCTTTTCTGAGTTATATAATGAATCTGGTTCTGACTCAAACCCTGCTTTAGGATTTTTAAAATTTAGACCATAACTGTGTTTAAGTCATGCTATTTATATGTATCATTTATAGAGGTATACATGTGCCTTCTAATTGTTTATATGTTTCCCTATAAATGCAGTCCTACGTGTTTTTGTATGTCGCCTTAGCCTTTTACCTTTAAACCTAAGTGTCAGCCTAAAACCTCTCTCTTATAGGAATAGTAGTCCTAAATTCCTCTGGGACTGATAGGAATGAGACGGGTAACGACATGCAATAGAGGTCGAGACCAATCCGCGCTTTAATACCTTCACGAGGTGGGAAGGGTAGATATGGATATGATCACTGGTGCGCTAATACCACGTGTATCCCCTTTTCTGAGGAGTGTCATACCGGGTATTGCATTGATGTGATCCATATTACAAATAAGCCTAAAACCCCCTTTATTTTTACAAGCATGTTTAGCTTATATGTCACGACCTTAACCCCGAACCCGGTCGTGATGGCGCCTTTCGTGAAGACAAGGCCAGCCAGTTCAACCCAACTCAACTTTTAAAGCAGTTAATCAACATAAAAATAGTATAAACATGATTTAAACAATACTAAATAACGGAAATATCGATAATAATGCGGAAAGTCCAACCCGACACAGCCCTAACCGGGGTGTCATAAATCACGAGCATCTCTAAACCATAATACTAGTCTGCTAAAGTCATAAACTACTACAAGTGTTTGAAAGGAAACATAAATGATAGAGAAGTAGAGACACGAGGCTGCAGTCGTCAACATCTACCTCGTAGTCTCCGAAAACCGCTTGGAACTGGAGGAATCAACACTCAGGAGCGGTACCAGCTACGCTTGAATCTGCACTCAGGGTGCAAGGAGTAAAGTGAGTACTCCAACCCAGTGAGTAACAAATGTAAATAACGACTGAAAGTAAGAAAACACGTAAAACACAAGGCATTCTATACTGAAGCAGTAAAAAAAATCACTTAAAACAGTAAGACAGTGAAAAGTCAAGTAAAATCCCTTTCCAACAAGTAAAACAAGTAATTGACAGGTGAGTAAACAAATAGAAGTTCGCCTCTCAGGCAAAGTATCAACGAATCCGCCCCTCGGGCAATATCTCAGAACGGTACCAGCCCCTCGAGCTCAATCTCAGAACAATATCAGCCCCTCGGGCTCAATCTCACATTACAATAGGTACCCGCACTCACTGGGGGTGTACAGACTCCGGGAGGGGCCCCTTATGGCCCAAGTGCAATATCAAGTCATCTCGTGGCATCAAATCTAGGCCCTCAGCCTCATATCAATCAATGTATCCTCACAACTAGGACCTCGGCCTTACTAAGTCCAAAAATAATCACAAGCCCCTCGGGCAATTGTAAAACAGTATTTCTCAGCCCAAAACATCATTAAAAATATCATTTAAGTCTCAAAACTAAGTAAAAATGGCTGATTAGTAAAACAGTGGAAAATAACATTACTGAGTTCAAGTAATAAGTCAAAACAGTGAGAAAATAGTAATAAAAATCCCCGGAGGGTTCAAATAGTTGGCACAAAGCACAAATATGACAATCAGCCCAAATCATGATGATAGCAAATAAGTTTCAGTCAAATAAGCGGTAAAATCATCAATCAGGACAGACCAAGTCACAATCCCCAATAGTGCACGACCCCACGCTCGTCATCGAGCGTGTGTCTCACCTCAATATAGCATTATGATCTGCAAATTTGGGGTTTCAAACCCTCAGAGCATCATTTACAATTATTACTCACCTCGAACCGGCTAAATCCCTCGCTCGCGATGCCTTTCCCCCTCGAATCGGCCTCTCCGTGCGTCGAATCTATCTAAAATCAGAACGAGTACGTCAACATATGCTAAAGGAACAAAGCCCAAGCGAAAACAGTCAACAAAAGGCACAAATCCCGAAATTACCAAAACCCGACCCCCGGGCTCGCTTCTCGAAAATCAAAAATTTTCACATCAATAGATTCCTTATCTCCCCACGAGTTCATACATATCAAAAGTTCTCAAATACGACCCCAAATGGTCCTTCAAATCCACAATTAAAGGCCTAAGTTCTCAAGCCCTAGTTTCCTCAATTTTAATCTTTTAATTCCTTTAATTACAGCCTTAATGGTGAAATAACCCAAAATTCGCGAATGGCTCTTTTAATTCATCTGCCTAGGCCTTTCCGCATATGTGGACAAACCACCGCTTCTGCGGTACCGCATATGTGGACAAACCACCGCTTCTGCGGTCCTTCACTTAAAACCCAAAATCGCATCTGCGATAGGACTTCCGCATCTGCGGCTACTTGACCGCTTCTGCGATATCGGCACACCTGTCCAAATTTTCGCTTCTCCGGCCAACTCTCTGCTTATGCGGCGCTGCACCTGCGATCTCCAAACCGCAGGTGCTAAAATACCAGAAGCAACAATATTTTCTGCAATCTCCCAAGTTTCAAATCTTCCCGCTAACCATCCGAAATTACTCTGAGGCCCCCCGGAACCTCAACCAAAAGCACACACATAACCCAATACCTTATTCAAACTTGTCCCAATCATAAAAACACCTCAAACAACATCAAATCTACCAAATCACATCGGATTCAAGCCTAAGTTTCAAAAATCTTCCGAAATATGCTTTTGATAAAAAACCCAACCAAACCACGTCCGAATGACTTGAAATTTTACACACACATCCCAAATGACATGACGAAGCTACTACAACTCTAGAAATTCCATTCTGACCCCAATATCAACATCTCACCTAATAACCGAAAATCGCCAAAATATCAACTTCGCCACTTCAAGCCTATTTCTACTCCGTACCTCCAAAACCCATTCTGATCATGCTCCTAAGTCACAAATCACCTCCTGAAGCTAACCGAACCATCAGAACTCACTTCCGAGCCTCCTATCATATAAGTCAACATTCGGTTGACTTTTCCAACTTAAGCCTTCTTAAAAGAGACTAAGTGTCTCAAACTTCACCAAACTCATTTCGGACTCGATCCGACCAACCTGATACCACAAAAACACGTATAACGAAGCATAAAGAAGTTGAAATGGGGGAAACGGAGCGGTAACTCATGAGACGACTGGCTAGGTCGTCACAACCTCCCCAACTTAAACAAGCGTTTGTCCTCGAACGAGTCAAGAAACATACCTGAAGCCTCAAACAGTGATGATATCTTCTCCGCATCTCCCGCTCGATCTCCCAGGTAGCCTCCTCCACGGGCCGACCTTTCTACTGCACTTTCACTGAAGCTATATCCTTTGACCTCAACTTCCGAACCTGATGACCCAACATAGTTATTGGCTCCACATTATAGGTCAAATCATCATCCAACTAAACCGTGCTGAAATACAGACCATGAGACGGATCCCCAATATACTTCCGGAGCATAGAAACATGAAATACCGGATGCACACTCGACAATCTGGGCGGCAAAACAATATCATAAGCCACCTCCCCAATCCTCCGAAGCACCTCAAAAGGCCCAATGAACCGAGGACTCAATTTCCCTTTCTTCCCAAATCTCATAACAACCTTCATGGGTGAAACCTTCAACAGAACCTTCTCGCCAACCATGTAAGACACATCTCGAACATTCCTATCAGCATAACTCTTTTGCCTCGACTGCGCTGTACGAATCCTCTCCTGAATCACCTTCACTTTCTCCAAGGCATCCTGCACCAAATCAGTCCCCAATAGCATAGCCTTACCTGGCTCGAACCAACCAACTGGAGATCTACACCGCCTCCCACACAAAGCCTCATATGGAGCCATCTGAATACTCGACTCGTAGCTGTTGTTATAAGCAAACTATACAAGCGGTATAAACTCGTCCCATGATCCTCCGAAATCAATGACACAAGCGCGCAACATGTCCTCTAATATCTGAATAGTACGCTTGGACTGCCCGTCCGTCTGAGGATGAAAAGCTGTGTTCAACTCTTCCTGAGTACCCAACTCTCTCTACACGACCCTTCAAAACTGCAAAGTAAACTAAGTACCTCTATCTGAAATGATGGAAACTGGGACACCATGCAAGCGAACAATCTCTCTGATATAGATCCCTGCCAACCGCTCTGAAGAATAGGTAGTACACATAGGAATGAAGTGCACGGGCTTGGTCAGCCGATCCACAATCACCCAAATAGCATCGAACTTCCTCAAAGTCCGTGGAAGTCCAACAACAAAGTCCATAGTGATTATCTTCCACTTCCACTCAGGAATATCCATCTGCTGTAGCAAGCCACCCGGTCTTTGATGCTCATATTTCACCTGTTGACAATTGAGACACCAAACTACAAATCCCATAATATCTTTCTTCATTCTTCTCCACCAATAGTGCTGCCTCAAATCCTAATACATCTTCGCGGCACCCGGATGAATAGAATACCGCGAGCTATGGGCCTCCTCCAGAATAAACTCCCGAAGCCCATCCACACTGGGCACGCAAATCCGGCCCTGCATCCTCAACACCCCATCATCGCCGATGGTCACATCTCTGGCATCATTATGCTGCACTCTGTCCTTAAGGACTAGAAAATGCGGATCATTGTACTGGCGCTCTCTGATGCGATCATATAAGGAAGACCGAGATACCACACAAGCCAATACCCAATTGGGCTCCGAAATATCTAATCTCACAAAACCGTTTGGCTAAGGCCTGAACATCAACTGCAAGAGGTCTCTGCCCAACTGGAATATATGCCAAACTCCCCATACTCACTGCCTTTCGGCTCAAAGCATCGGCCATCACATTGGCCTTTCCCAGATGGTACAATATACTGATATTATAATCCTTAAGCAACTCCAACCATCTCCGCTGCCTCAAATTAAGATCCTTTTGCTTGAACAAATGCTGAAGACTGCGATGATAAGTGAACACCTGACAAGTTACGCCATACAAGTAGTGCCTCCAAATATTCAATGCATGAACTATGGAAGCCAACTCCAAATCATGAACGGGGTAGTTCTTCTCATGGGGCTTCAACCGACGAGAAGCATAAGCAAAAACTCTACCCTCCTGCATCAACACACAACCAATCCGAACTCTCGAAGCATCACAATACACAGTATATGAACCTGAAGCTGATGGCAAAACCAACACTGGAGCTGTGGTCAAGGCTATCTTGAGCTTGTAAAAGCTCTCCTCACACTCGTCCGACCATACAAATGGATCACCCTTCTAAGTCAACTTGGTCAAGGGAGATGCGATAGATGAGAATCCCTGAATAAACCAGTGATAATAGCCTGCCAAACCAAGAAAGATACGAATCTCTGTGGCTGAGGACGGTCTGGGCCAACTCTGAACCGCCTCTATCTTCTTCGGATCAACCTGAATACCCTCGTTGGACACCACGTGCCCCAAGAAAGCCACTGCACCAAGCCAAAACTCACACTTGGAGAATTTTGCATAAACTTCTCCTCCCTCAATCTCTGCAATACAACTCTTAAATGCTCCGCGTGCTCCTCCTGACTACGCGAATACACCGGAATATCATCAATGAAGACTATGACGAATCAATCGAGATAAGGCCGGAACACGCTGTTCATCAAATGGATGAATGCTGCTGGGGCATTGGTCAGCCCAAAAGACATCACCAAAAACTCATAATGACCATATCGGGTCCTGAAAGCCATCTTAAGAATATCCAAGTCCCTGATCTTCAACTAGTGATAACCTGAATGGAGATCAATCTTGGAGAACACCCTCACTCCCTGAAGCTGGTCAAATAAATCATCAATGAAAGGCAAAGGATACTTGTTCTTAATTGTTACCTTGTTCAATTGCCTATAACCAATGCACATTCTCATTGTGCCATCGTTCTTCTTCACAAACAGAACTGGCGCACCCCAAGGTGACACACTAGGCCGAATGAACCCCTTATCTAGGAGCTCCTGAAGTTGCTCCTTCAATTCCTTCAACTCCGTTGGTGCCATACGATACAGCGGAATAGAAATTGGTTGATTTCCCGGCACCAGGTCAATACCAAAATCAATATCCCTGTCCGGTGGCATGCCCGGCAGGTCTGCAGGAAACACATCGGGAAAATCCCTCACAACTGGAACAGAATCAATATTGGGAGTCTCAGCTCCGACATCCCTCACAAACACTAGGTATGAAAGACAACCCTTCCCAACCATACACTGGTCTCTCAAGAAAGAGATCACTCTACTAGGAACATAATCAGTCATACCTAGCCACTCGATCTGTGGCACACTCGACATAGCCAATGTGACTGTCTTAGCATGACAGTACAGAATAGCATGACACGGAGATAACCAATCCATGCCCAAAATGACATCAAAATCCACCATGCTCAATAGTAATAGATCCACTCGGGTATCCAAATCCCAATAGTCACCACACATGACCGGTACACACAGTCTACAATAACAGTATTGCCCACCAGGGTAGATACATGAACAGGTAAAGCAAGAAGCTCACGGGGTGTGCCCAAATAACGAGCAAAGTATGATGACACATAAGAAAAGGGGAACTGGGATCAAATAATACAGAGGCATCTTTGTGGTAGACTGAATCATTACCTATAATGACAGCATCTGAAGCAATAACATCTGGTCTTCTTGGGATGGCATAGAAACGGGCCTGACCGCCCCCTGATCGACCTCCCCCTCTGGGGCGACCTCTAGCCGACTGACCTCCACCCCTAGCTAGCTGAGCGGGTGGTGGTGAAGAAACTGGAGCTGAAGTCGAAGACTGACCCCTCTGTTGGGATGAACTAGCAACACGACGAGGACATTGCCTCCACATGTGGACCATCTCGCCACACTCATAACAACTCCCAGGTGCTGGAGAAGGGGACTGAAGGGAACCCCTCGCACCGGAGTGACTGGCTGATGCAGTAGGCATAGAAGAACCCTGAACCGATGGGGCACGATATGAACTCTGAGATGGAAGGGCGCTGAGTGAAGATTGGCCCTGCTAAGATCCATGATAACCATGACCCGAAGATGCCCCCTGATAACCTGGGCGAGCTGATTGAGCAGGCTTGAATGAACGGCCTCTACTGTGCTGGAACAAGCCCCTCGAAGGAGCACCACTATAGCTGCCAGATCCTCGTGGCCTCTTGGCCTCCCTCTCCTCTCGCTCCTGAAAACGAATAGTCTCAATCTCACGGGCGATATCAACAACCTCCTTGAAGGTAGCACCAGTCACCCTCTCTCTGGTCATAAGAATACGGAGGTGGTAAGTAAGACCATCAACAAATCTCCTGATCCTCTCTCGATCTATCGGAACCATCCAGATGGCATGACGATTCAACTCAGAAAACCTCAACTCATACTGTAACACAATCATATCCCCCTGTCACAACCACTCAAACTGTCTACGTAGATCCTCTCTGTGGGACTACGGCATATACTTCTCCAGGAAGGGAACGGAGAACTGCTGCCAAGTCAGGGGTGCTGCACCAATAGGCCTACGCATCTCAAAATCCTCCTACCAAGTAAAAGCATCTCCTGAAAACTAATAGGTGGTAAAAGCGACCCCGCTGGTCTCCAGAATACTGGCAGTACGAAGCATCCTATGACACTTATCTAAAAAGCCCTGGGCATCCTCGCCCTCTGCGCTACTGAAGGTCGGAGGCTATAATCTACCAAACCTCTCCAATCTACGCTGCTCATCCTCCGGCATGACAGTAACCACATAGTCCTGAGCAGCTGCGACTGGCTGGGCTAGATGCGCCCCCAACGTCTGAAGCCCCTTCACTACCTGCTTAGGTGTGCGAGTAGCAGGAGTCTAATTGCCTCCCCCGACCTGTGAAGTAGCTGCGGCTGTAGTGGCTGAAACCGCATGAGCCAGGCCAGTGCAAGCAGATAAGATCTATGCCAAGGCCTCCTGAAGACCTGAAATCACGATGGGCACAGCTGGTGCCTGAACTGGTGCTGCTGGAGCATCCATAGCTGGAGCCTGATCCTGAGCTGGGGCAGCTGGTGGATCAACAGGTGCTGCCCTTGCTGCTCTGCCTCTGCCACGACCACGACCGCATCCTTGGCCTCTGGTGGTCTCAGCTGGTGGCGCTAGTGGTCGTCCACCCCGCCCGGTAGCACGTGTCCTCACCATCTATGAGAGAATGGAATAATAGAAGTTTAGGACTCGGATCAACAAGTTCGCATGACAAGAATTTCATGTTCCTAAAGGTTTTGCAGCCTCTCAAGGATAAATACAAACGTCTCCATACCGATCCGCGAGACTCTACTAAACCTGCTCATGACTCGTGAGACCTATGTAACCAAGACTCTAATACCAACTTATCACGACCCTAACCCCAAACCTGGTCGTAATGGCGCCTCTCATGAAGACAAGGCCAGCCAGTTCAACCCAACTCAACTTTTAAAGTTGTTAATCAAGATAAAAATAGTCTAAACATGATTTAAACAATACTAAATAGCAGAAATATCGATAACAATGCGGAAAGTCCAACCCGACACAGCCCTAACCGGGGTGTCACAAGTCACGAACATCTCTAAACCATAATACTAGTCTGTTAAAGTCATAAACTACTACAAGTGTTTGAAAGGAAACAGAAATGATAGAGAAGTAGAGACACGGGGCTGTCAACAACTACCTCGTAGTCTCCGAAAACCGCCTGGAACTGGAGGAATCAACACTCAGGACGGTACCAGCTACGCCTAAATCTGCACACAGGGTGCAGAGAGTAAAGTGAGTACTCCAACTCAGTGAGTAATAAATGTAAATAACGACTGAAAGTAAGAAAACACATAAAACACAAGGCATTCTATACTGAAGTAGTAAAAAAATCACTTAAAATAGTAAAACAGTGAAGAGTCAACTAAAATCCCTTTTCAACAAGTATAATAAGTAATTGACAGGTAAGTAAACCAATAGAAGTTCGCCCCATCTGGCACAGTATCAACGAATCCGCCCCTTGGGCAACATCTCAGAACAATATCAGCCACTCGAACTCAATCTCACATCACAATGGGTACCCGCGCTTACTGGGGGTATACAGAATCCGAGAGGGGCTCCATACGGCCCAAGCGCAATATCAATCCATCTCGTGGCATCAAATCTAGTCCTTCAGCCTCATATCAATCAATGTATCCTCACAACTAGGCCCTCGGCCTTACTCAGTCCAAAAATCATCACAAGCCCCTCGGTCAATAGTAAAATAACATTTCACAACCCAAAACATCATTTAAAAATATCATTTAAGTCTCAAAATTGAGTAAAAATGGCTGAGTAATAAAACAATAGAAAATAACATGACTGAGTTCATGTAATGAGTCAAATCAGTGCAGAAATAGTAATAAAAATCCCTGAAGGGTTCAAATAGTTGGCACAAAGCCCAAATATGGCAATCAACCCAAATCATGATGATAGCAAATAAGTTTCAGTCAAATACGCGGTAAAATTATCAATCAGGACGGACCAAGTCACAATCCCCAATAGTGCACGACCCCACGCTCGTCATCAAGCGTGTGTCTCACCTCAATAGAGCACTACGATGTGCAAATTTGGGGTTTCAAACCCTTAGAGCATCATTTATAATCATTAATCACCTCGAACAGGCTAAATCCCTAGCTCGCGACGCCTTTACCCCTCAAATCGGCCTCCACGCGTGTCGAATCTATCCAAAATCAGAACGAGTACGTCAACATATGCTAAAGGAACAAAACCCAAGCGAAAACAATCAACAAAGGGTACAAATCCCGAAATTACCAAAACCCTACCCATGGGCCCACTTCTCGAAAATTAGAAATTTTCACATCAATAGATTCCTTATCTCCCCACGAGTTCATACATATCAAAAGTTCTCAAATCCGATCCCAAATGCCCTTCAAATCCACAATTAAATGCCTAAATTCTCAAGCCATAGTTCCCCCAATTTTAACCTTTTAATTCCTTTAATTACAGCCTTAATCCATGAAATTCTATCATAGAAATGTGTTTTAGGTCCAAATTCCTTACCTTAATGAAGTTCCCTTGAAATCCCTCTTCCAAATCGTCCAAAAGCTCTCAAGCCGAAGTCAAAAATGATGAAATAACACAAAATTTGCGAAGGGCTCTTTTAATTCATTTGCCCTGGCCTTTTCGCATCTGCGGTACAATGCCCGATTCTGCGGTACCATATATACGGCCAAACCACCGCTTCTGCGGTCCTTCACTTAAAACCCAAAATCGCATATGCGATAGGACTTCCGCATCTGCGGCTTCGCAGATGCGGCTACTTGACTGCTTCTGCGATATCCGCACACCTGTCCAAATTTATGCTTCTGCGGCCAACTCTCTGCTTATGCGGCGCCGCACTTGCGGTTCCCAAACCATAGGTGCGAGAATACCAGAAGCAACAATATTTTCTGCAATCTCCCATGTTTCAAATCTTCCGGCTAACCATACGAAATCACCCGAGGCCCTCCGGGACATCAACCAGAAGCACACACATAACCCAATACCTTATTCAAACTTGTCCCAATCATCAAAACACCTTAAACAACATCAAATCTACCAAATCACATCGTATTCAAGCCTAAGTTTCAAAAAATTTCCGAAATACACTTTTGTTTAAAAACCCAACCAAACTACGTCCGAAAATCGCCAAAATATCAACTTCACCACTTCAAGCCTAATTCTACTCCGAACCTCCAAAACCCATTCCGATCATGCTTCTAAGTTACAAATCACCTCCCTGAGCTAACCGAACCATCAAAACTCACTTCTAAGCCTTCTAACACATACGTCAACATCCAATTGACTTTTCCAACTTAAACCTTCTTAAAAGAGACTAAGTGTCTCAAACTTCACCAAACTCAATCCGGACTCGATCCGACCAATACGATACCATAAAAAATGGATAACAAAGCATAAAGAAGTTGAGATGGGGGAAATGGAGCGGTAACTCATGAGACGATTAGCCGAGTCGTCGCATTATAACTCTTTCAAACCTTGCCCTTCGATAATTGTTTTCAAATGCTTGTGTGTTTAAATTAAATCCCCTCCTACTTGAGCCTTATTTGATTACTTGCTAATTGCACAAATTCACAAAAAACTATCTGGTCGGGAACCACACTAGTGGATCCTGAGGGGTTCCTAGCACCTTCCCCTTGGGATAATTTCAAGCCCTTACCCTATCTCTGGTTATCAAGCATAGTTATAGTTAAATCTTATAGGTGTCCTAACGCACCTTAAAATCGTTAGGTGGAGACTCTTCAAAATACCCAATTCCCAAAAGGAAATGAGTTATTACCCCTCATGAATGTTGAAACCCGGACTCCTCTTCGACGGAAGGGAAAAAGGGGGACGCGACAACATGGCGACTCTGCTGGGGATATATAGGCTTTAACCATTTCAGATTGTTCTTGTGAATTTGTACCTCCCTATGTGCAATTACTTGTTTAAATTTCTTTAAGCATTTAATTTCTTTTTTCAAAAGCAAAACTGACATATCTTCTTTGTTTCCTTCCTTTATTGCTGCTTTAAATTATAAAATTGCTGTATTTATAGCTTTCTTAACGTGCAAATACGTGTCAACATTTTTTATTATTGCATCATCATGCTCAACATCATACTCCACTCATGCTAAATAAATACTATAACAACGCTTTTAATGAGTGGTTGCGCTCTTCCTATATCATTACCCCCTAAATTCGGAAAGGAATATTTGCGGTAAAACTAGTCGATCAGCGGTGCAGTTGACAGTTCCGTGCCTTCCCCTTGAGTTGTCAGCTCAAGGGTACCAGTCTAAAACCTCATAGAAACCTTGCTCTGTTCAAATTGTGCATGCATCATGGTTAAACCTAGTTGGGTCAGTTATGTTGTCCATATAATGATCCTTTAAGATAGCCTTGTCCAAAGTCCCCTGGGTTTCCCTGAACCCAAAAGGACATCAGCACGTTCTGTGCATTTATTTGGAGATTTAAATGTTTCATGCTAATTGTTGGTATTAAATAGTCGAGTTTGGTGGGGGTAAGGGCCTAACCTCATTATGTCTTACAAAAAATAAGGCACGAGGTCCCCAGTTTCGGTATGATTAGCATGCCCCACTCCTGCTAGATTGGTGGAGGAGTCTTCTATCAAATGACCAAATCAATGAGTGGAAAGAGAGGGCCACTAAAGCTAGTGAAAAGTTAGAATATCTAGAATACAGTCTGCTGGAATTGGAAGGAAAGTGAGGAAGAGAGTCACCGACTACCAGAACGCTGAGGGAAATGAAGGAGAATACATGGCAAAGGCATTTTTATTGGTGAACCTACATGAACTGGAGGATTTGATCAACGAGAGCATTCAATCTGGGGAAGGTCCTCCAGGGACCAAGTAGATAGGAGTTTATCTTTTTGCTTTATAAATGTAATAAGGCCAATGGCCATTACTGACTGTTATTTCCTGTTTATTTAGTGTCGATTTGGGATTCATCTTATTATCAATAAAATGAGGCATTTAGCATTCTAAGTTCTCCAAACCAATTTGTCGCTAGGCCTACCTCGGGCACAAAGAGGTCCCCAAATTAGGACACAATTTACATTCCCGCACTATGTGTTTAAATATTGCGATACTTTTTATGATTCTCACTAACTTGGTTACCTTTTTGTTTTTGTTCTTTGTTTTTGTTTTTATTATTCCCCTCCCCAAAGGTTAGTTCGTTCACTCTCGCATCATCATCTTACTTCACAAGGCCCTTCCATATAGGCTGTAAACAGAGGTGCACATCTCAAAAATTGGACCATCAAGACAACTAGAGCCCGACGAGCTTCGGGGTAGCAAGGCTAAAACAAACATCATTCACTATTTTTATTTACTAAATGATTTTCTTTTTGTATTTTCAATTACCACAATAAATCTTCAATGTTCAAAATAGTTATGCAATTTATCAAAGCATTTTGACTTTTCTTATGAATTAACGCTCATTATCGTTTTCTCTCATTACTTCACTTATACAGCATTACTATTACTTATCTTGATGAACCAACGACTGTGACATGCAATGAGACAACACAACAAATGGACATTGATTCAAAGGAGGATGACATACCTGGAGAGATTGTTAGAGAAGTTGAGAATTTTGAAAACAGACCTAAGTCCAACCTGGTCGAGACCGAAACTGTTAACTTGGGAGATGCAGAGAACGTCAAGGAAACACGAATCAACGTTCACCTATCGCCATAAGAAAAGAAAGAATACATAGAATTTCTAAAGGAATATGAGGACATATTCGCCTGGTCGTATGACATAACTAGTTCGAGTACATCTATTGTGGCTCACAAAGTGCCAACCGATCCGACGTGTCCACCGGTAAAGCAAAAGCTCAGAAAGTTCAAACCAGATATGAGTCTGAAGATCAAGGAAGAAGTCACCAAGCAGGTCAAAGCTAAGGTTCTCAAGGTAGTAGAATACCCGACATGGTTATCCAACATTGTGCCAGTACCAAAGAAGGATGGGAAGGTTAGAGTCTGTGTCGACTACCGAGATCTCAACCGGGCCAATCCGAAAGATGACTTTCCTTTGCCAAATATACACATATTGATTGACAATTGTGCCAAGCATGAGTTACAGTCAGTCGTAGATTGCTTCGCTGGTTATCATAAGATCTGGATGGATGAGGAAAATGATAGAGAATCATAGACAATGGCACGAGAAGTTATCATTTACTCTTCTGGGGTATCATACCATAGTCTGTACATCAATCGGGGCAACCCCCTATATGTTGGTTTATGGTACTGAGGCTGTCATTCCTGCTGAGGTAGAAATCCCTTCCCTAAGGATCATACAAGAAGTTGAGCTCGACGACGCGGAGTGGGTAAAAAGTCATTATGAGCAACTAGCCCTTATAGACGGAAAGAGAATGAATGTAGTTTGTCATAGTCAACTCTAGCAGAATAGAATGTCCAGAGTCTTCAACCAAAGAGTCAAGACAAGACAGTTCACATCGGGGCAGCTGGTGTTAAAGAAAATTTTTCAGCATCAAGACAAAGCCAAATGGAAGTTCTCTCCCAACTGGTAGGGTCCATACATGGTTCACCGGGTTTTGACAGGAGGAGCCCTCACACTTGCAGAAATGGACGGAGAAGTCTGGCCAAAGCCGATTTATTCAGATGCAGTCAAGCGTTACTGTGTGTAATTTTTATGCTTCCCTTATATGATGTAAATTGAACTACACCTGACCTGATTCTCGTTTAAGAGGGGATACGTAGGCAACCCTATGGGTTCGGTCACAATTCAATAAATTTTACATTTTTCCCTCGCAATTGGAAATTGGGGCAAAATTTTGAGGAGGACCCTCAAAATTCCGAAGTAATTTCAGCTGATCATCGCGCAAGCAACAGTCAAAAGTATCAACCCATTAAACTGGGGCAGAATTTAGAGGAGGACCCTCAAAATTCCGTAGCAAGAGAGGCTGCAATGTCCGAACCACGTCACAGTCGTCAGTTCATTTAAAAGCTATTTTTAATTATACACTTATTTCATACTTTTACAAAATCATGCATGTTTATTATCGAAACTGCTTTGTTTGGAAATGCTACCCCAATGATACAAACAATATCACCAGATCAAAGCTGATCTAGTCAAGCAAAGCCAGCGGGGATATGAACTGACCTCCCCCCTTACAAAACTCACAATTTTTCTTTGGATGCAGGCACTAGGATTGCGAAATCATCAAACATACTATACACCCATGTGACAAACATTATTCAGGAATACAACTCTCAGAACCGTTGCATTTACCAACATTTTCTATCCACACACACCAGTGATGTTCCGTCTGTCACAATGCTCTTAGTAATCACAATATCGTAATCTGCTATCAGCTAAGAAAACTCTACTATCATTCGTTATTTCGTTTTGCATAAGGCTACCATTCTACCTTCCGAGACTAAACTTTGTCTCCATCTGCATTTGCATTTCATAAGGCTACCATTCTACCTTCTGAGACAAAACGTTGTCTCTGTCTGCATTCTTACATAAGGCTACTATCCTGCCTTCCAATATGCATAAGGCTACCTTTCTACCTTCCGAGACTAAACGTTGTCTCCATCTCCATCTTGCATAAGGCTACCATTCTGCCTTCCGAGACTAAACGATGTCTCCATCTGCATTTGCATTGCATGAGGCTACCATTTTGCCTTCCGAGACTAAACACTGTCTCCATCTGCATTCACATTGCATAAGGCTACCATTCTACCTTCCAAGACTAAACCCTATCTCCATCTGCATTTGCATTGCATAAGGCTACAATTCTGCCTTCCGAGGCTAAGCTCTGCCTCCAACTTTCTTCGACACTAAGAACTATCTCAAGCATCATTTATTTCGTTTCTCTTATGGGCTAAGCTCTGCCCTTCAATTCGCAAGACTAGGTTCTGTCTTGTCCGCATTATACTACTGCATCTTCCATGGGCTGAAATATCGCCAACTCATCTAAAGGAGTCATCGTTCGGAGGCACCATCTTCATATCCTGAGAACACCACGTCATGGCCTAAGGATCCCTTTCAATCTTTTGCATATCATTATTCAAAGGCATCATGGTTCGGAGGCACCATCCTCATAGCCCGAGAGCATTATTTCATGGCCGGCGAATCCTTCATCATACGCTTCATGGCCCAAGACATCATGGTCTGAAGACGTCATCCTAACCGTCCAAAGACAACATTCATAGTCCAACGGGAATTTGCATCATGTTTAAATTTATGCTAAGAATACACTTGTATTATTTCATTGCTGGTAAACTGGCGAGAAACGACCATCCCGGTAGAAGCGATCCTGCTCCAGTCCCCGCAACCATATCAAGCCTTAATCATCCCCGTAAATCTGTCACTCAACCTACCCTGGATATTGCATCCGTTCTCGAAAAGTCTCCATCGGCATACTCCGCTGACGGATCCTGAACTACATACGACCTGATTTCTATAAAACTAGGGATATGTAGGAAGCTAGGAAGCCAGGGTGCGGCCTAAATCTTCTTCAAACCATTTCTCTCGGTCAAAATTAGTCATCATGTCTTTACTCGACAACTCTTTCATCCTTCCTAGGTAAAGATGGGCAGCTGTTGATACCCAATTTTTTCCTATATATTTGTAATATGCAAAATACTTTCAAAATAGCATATAACTGCATAAATAAGCATGTCCAAATGTTTTATTATTTTTCCATAATTTTTTAAAGGTTTTTAAAATCGATTTATTTCCTTTTTTCATCCATAAAATCCCAATAATTATGTCCAACATTATTATTTTTGATGATTCATTTATTGGATTTTTGTACTTATGCCAAAATAGGGCTAAGGTAATTTTTACAATTTTATTTAGTATTTTTAAAGTTAATCGTATAATTGCAATATAGCCTTTTTAATATTTAATTGTGTTTTATATTAATAAAATTAAGTCCTATATTTTTAAATTGTTATTTACATGTTGTGAATCCTTTTAGCACTTTCAATTTATTTTTAGAAATTTATTTACTATTTTTTATAATTAAGAAGGGGGAAAATTGGCTATTTAAATAATAGCCCATTTGTATTTCAATTCTAGCCTAAATTGAACCCTAATTCCCTAGCCCAAGTCTGAATTAAACCCGACCCTAGCCCAATTTTAACCGACCCAAACCTGGATCCCCACCTATCCCATTTAATCTGGACCATTGATCATTCAGATCAATGGTTCCCATTCACCCTAACCTTTATTAATCCCAAATGACCCCCCAAACCCTCTTATTTGTTACAATCTGCCGCCTTAGAATCCCCTCTCCTCTCAATTCTCTCTACAGCATCACATAAACCCTAGTTATCGCCACCCAATTCCACTCTAGTTCCTTTCAATCCCTGCCTAATCCATGGACTCACATGGCCGTTCGAGATGTATATCGGCCTCCTACATCTTCTGGTAGCCTGTTTGTGTAATTTCATGGACAGATCTCGAAGAGATCTAGTCCAGTCCTTGCTCAAACTCTATCTCTGGTCTTTCTCCGACCATCCATGGCCGTTCAAGTTAGATCCTAGACTTTTCTGGCTAGATCGGTAACTTTCAAAGTCTTTCTCACTTTTTCTGGCCTTTCTAAAATCCTATCTTTAAGGTCTTTCGATTTTATTTCAGATCAATCTTAGATATGTGCTTATCATTAACTTCTTAAGTGTTTTCTCAAAGGTTCTTTGATTTTCATTCAAAAATGACTCTTCATTTTTCAACGTTAGGGTTTTCTCTTTTCTGATTTTTTGGTGTTGTTTCATAATTTTTACTATGTTCAAACGACTTGGTTATGCTTTCCTTCTATTTGATTTATCATTTTGAAAACCCTAGGTCTTTTTTGGTCTTATCCGAGTTCTGAAACTGTTTGTTTGAATGTATACTTGTTCGATTAATTTCTTTGTTTCTGACTCTCTTTTCTTTGTTTGACTTATCTAATTCTGAGTTCTTTTCATCTCTTAAACTCGACTATTGTTAAAACCCTAATTTCTTAAAAGGATTTCCTCACTTGTTACTGTGAGACATTTACTTATTTCTGACTCTCTTTACATGTTGGACTAGTTTCTTCATTTTGGCTCTACGTGTGAGCCCTGACTATTTGACTTTGTTGACTACTAAGCCTTCGCTTACTCTTGTTATTAATGCATGTTTGTATGTATCCAGTTATTTCTTTTTCCAATGCATTTAGCCTTGCATGTCTGATATTTCTGTTCGTTCTATTTATATGTCAAGGTGCAGAATCATGTTTCTTTCTTGATTGATTTTGATTTCCTCAATATTACGATTGATTGCAAAGGGTTCCCTTTAATTACTGTGATGTTTTACCTTGCTGAATCCTTTCCCAAAACTAAGCGCATTTGTACTTAGACTCAATTATTTACTTCATACTTTTACTGGCCCTTATATGGCAATAATCAATCTGTCTCAAACTAATTTCTTTCCTTAATTTACCCTGTTAGTATCCGTTTGAGCAGTAATCCCTTGATTGAAGGGGAGTACTTGTGTTAATTGATTATGATTGTGGTTATTTCCATGTTTGAGTTGAAACTTTACTGGTTACCTTATTCTTCACTCGTTTTCAAAACTATAAATACCCTACCCTCCCTTCTTTCAAAACTTTCTGCACCTTGCTTTCTCTACTGGTATGTCCTAGTTAATTTTTCAAGCCTCAACAACCACATGCTTCTTTAGTTGTTTCAGTTTCCCTTATTCTTGTCTACGCCTGTTTATGGTTCTGCAGTCAAGTTACATTATTAGCATGCTGTAATATGTTCTCTTCCCCCTTAGATTAATGCTTCCCATATGTGTGTTTTGAAGCATACTCTGGCAGTCACTTGTTGTGTACTTACTGTCTCGTGAATCCCAAACCCCCATATCCCCTCTATGTGTTTGTGTTCTTTTGGTTGGTTTATGACTATGCCAGCATCAGATATTGTTGTCCATGTCCAAACCAGACCCCTGTTGGGGTCATGTGCTTATAGACAAGTGTATTCCCAAAATCCATTGACCCCCCTTGTATGACTACTGATTCTGTTTGTTTGAGTTTTGAGTTTTATTACTACAACTGCTTTCAAATTGCCTCTGTTACTGATCACTTTCAACTCAGTTTTAAACAAACTGTTTTTTTCCAAACTATGTCAAACACTCTCACCTATTCCGAGAATTTAGGTTCTGCCCCTCTTGTTTGAGCCTTGCCTTGGGACCCTTGAGCTCCCTCTGAACTTGGACACATAAGAGTTGGCCCTTCCACACTGCACTAATTTTGTTTGGTTATGCAAATTTTGGTGTGAGCACTGCCTGGGATCCCTGGAGGTCCTTAGGGAACTCTGACACACCTAGATATGAGAAAGGCTTTAAAATATTGGTATTGAAGTGGTTCATTACATAACTCAGAGAGAAGGTCAAGATCAGGCTTCCTTTGGTTGTAATTTCTTATTTCTGCATTTCTTTTGTAATTCAATCATTTGGTCTGTAATAATTTGTAAACAATTATCGGGTTGATTAGCAAAAAAGGGCGGGTAGTTGTATATTATGGGTAAATTGGGTAGATAACATGCGTATAGGGTCTATATTTTAGATATAGTCTATTAGATAATATGCCTATAGGATCTGCTCTGGTTTAAAATGAATTCTGCATGCTTTACTTTCACACAATTAGAAACCATGTCTATAGGATCTAAATGGCTTTAATAATAGAGATCATGCCTATAGGGTTAAAATCAGCTTTTAATACTTACATACGATGCCTATAGGATCTAAGTAGCTATAATAGAAATCATGCGTATAGAACTTAAAACCAGTTTAGTTGGAGAAGCCGTTTAGTTAACGATATTTATTTTGAATTGGATTAGTTAATTAATCTGTCGCTTCTTTAATAAGTTTTCAAACACTGCCTTAAGTTAATACCATTAGAATGCATGTATATAGGATCTCAAGTTGTCCGTTTTAAATTAATCACTACTCTACTGCATTCCTAATCAATATAGATATCATGCTCATAGGGCATCGCTATAACACCTAGGCAAGCCTTAGATAATTACTCGAATAAAACTGGAACTACCTTTGTTTAATTACCAACTGCTACAACCAGCAGGCAGGCCTGATTCAGACTTCTTTCTAAGTTATATAAAGAATCTGGTTCCGATTCAAACCCTGCTTTAGCTTTTTAAAATTCACACCTTAACTGTGTTTAAGTCATGCTATTTATATGTATCGTTTGCGGAGGTATACATGAGCTTTCTATTTGTTTATATGTTCCCCTTCTAAATCCAGTGCTACGTGTTTTTGTATGTCACCTTAGCCTTTTACCTTTAAACCTAAGTGTCAACCTAAAACCTCCCTCTTATAGGAATAGTAGTCCTAAATTCCTCCGGGACTGATAGGAATTGGATGTATAACAACATGCAATAGAGGTCGAGACCAATCCACGCTTTAATATCTTTATGGGATGGGAAGGGTAGATATGGATATGATGACCGATGCGCTAATACCACGTGTATCCCCTTTTCTAAGGAGTGTCATATCGGGTATTGCATTGATGTGCTCCATATTACAAACAAGCCTAGGACCCCCTTTATTTTACAAGCATGTTTAGCTTATAACTCTTTCAAACCTTGCCCTTCAATAATTGTTTTCAAATGCTTGTGTGTTTAACTTAAATCACCTCCTACTTGATCCTTATTTGATTACTTGCTAATTGCACAAATTCACAAAAAACTATCTCGCCGGGAACCACACTAATGGATTTTGAGGGGTGCCTAACACCTTCCCCTAGCGCACCTTAAAATCGTTAGGTGGTGACTCTTCGAAATACCCAATTCCCAAAAGGAAATGAGTCATTACACCCCATGAATCTCGAAACCCGGACTCCTCTTCGATGGAAGAGAAAAAGGGGGGTGTGATAGGGGGGCATCTAGGCTTCTCCTATGTGCGTGCCCGAACCATCTGAGCCTCACTTCCCTCATCTTGTCATCAATGGGAGCCACGCCTACCTTCTCCCGAATATCATTATTCCTAATCCTATCCATCCTCGTGTTGTAACGACCCGACCGGTTGTTTTAAAAATTAGCATTTTGTTCAGTGGCTTAAGGTGTATTATGATTTGCGTGTGTGGTCGGGCTTTGTTTTTGGATGATCCAGGATTTATTTAGAAGGATGATTATCACTTGAGATGTTTGAAGTTGAAAGAGTTGGACAAGTTTGACTTTTATGTAAACGACTCCAGAATGGTAATTTTATGATCCCAATAGCTTCATATGCTGATTTTGGACGTAGGGGTATGCCCGAATTTGAATTTGGAGGTCCGTTGGTTGATTCGGTGCATTTTGGCAAAAGTTGGAAAGTTGAAGGTTTGGAAGGTCGAGAGGTTTGATCAGGAGTTGACTTTGTTGATATCGGACATGGATTGCGATTCGGGGAGTTAATATAGCTCCTTTGAGTCATTTGGGATTTACATGCAAAATTTGAGGTAATTCCTAGTTGATTTTATATGATTCGGCGCAAGTTATAAAAGTTGAAAGTTCATTAGTTCATTAGACTTAAATTGAGGTTCTATTTGTAGTTTTGATGTTATTTTATGTGATTTGAGGCCTCGAGTAGGTCCGTATTATGTTATGGGACTTGTTGGTATATTCAGATAGGATTCCGAGGGGCTCGGGTGAGTTTTGGTGTGGTTTTAGATCATTTCATACTGGTTTGGAGTTGCAGGTTTTTGTTGTGCATGTTGTTTTGCACGATCGTGAAGATGAAGCCACGATCTCAAAGTGATTATGGGAGCTCAGTGATTTTGCTCATCGCGAACGCGACAACGGGCAAGGAAACGCGAAGGTTCAACTGGTTGTTTGTTTGCAATCGTGTTAAAGGTTCTGCGTTCGTGTAAGGGAATTGGAGGCTGGTGGAATGTTTCTCATCACGTTCGTGAGATTTGGTATGCGTTCGCGAAGGTTGGCCAAATTGTTCATCGGGGTAGGTTGGGTAGGTGGGGGGAGGGGATGAGTTAGTGCAGGGAAAATAATTTCCTCCAATTGGAGGAAAATGAGTTGATAAGGAAAATATTTCTCAAAACATTTAAGCAAGGGCAGATTTAGGGGGGCAGAAGGGTGTTCACCCGAACCCCCTTCACCAAAATATTATACCGTATATATAAGGTAAAATCTATTTTTTACATCTATATATTATATTTTGATACCCCTTGACACAACTCAAAAGCATAGCTTAGTGGTCAAGGGGGTTCAAAACTTTTATAAGGTCATTGGTTCTATTCCTACTAGCTACAAGCTTTTAAGATTTTTCTTTTTTGAACCCCCTTATCAGTAACCCTGCCTCCGCCACTGCATTTAAACCAACCAAACATAGAAAAATTGGAAAATATTTTTCGAAAAATATTTTCCTTCATACCAAACATACCCTTAGTCTTACTTTTTTTTTGTTACTAGAAACTTCCATAACCTAAGGGGTTGTTTGGTTTGGAATATAAGTTATGCAGGGATTAGTTTTATGTGGATTAGTTATGAATGTATTAGTTATGCAGGAATTAGTTATACAAGAATTACTATGCAGGGATTAATTCTTTTTAAATATTTAGTTTATTGTATTAAAAACAAGTACACATAATTTAAATATATGAATTTACTTTATTATTGAACATATAAAAGTGTGTTTACGCAGATGTCACTTAAAAGTTGGCATTCTTGATTCCATTTATCATTCCAGTTGTTTCATAAGCTAAGTTCTGAATTAATACATTAATAAAAATTTGAAGATAGAGAACATTGAAGTTATATAGAAACTCCCTTATCAACAACAATAACCCAGTAAAATCTCACTAGTGAGCTCTGGAATGCGTAGTGTGTACGCAGACCTTACCCCTACCCCAAGGGAGTAGAAAGGATGTTTTCGAGAGACCCTCGGCTCAAGAAAACCAAAAGAGAAAATATATCAGTACTGTCAATAGATACTATAGGAATAATAAAAACATCATAAAGACCAGAAAATAGATGAAAAGCAAAAGCAATAGCTAGTAAATAGACCTGGCACTATGAAAAAAGAAAGAGTAATGAGAACACAACATTAATCACTAGCAGCCTAAGACAAAAATCCTATTAGACTAGCCTCACATAAGTACGAAGTAGAAGTAGACTCAACTAACTATAACGATCCGACCGGTCGTTTTGAGCATTTGCACTTTGCTCGCTAGTTCTCGGGTATCACTTGCCCCGTATGATGTATTTTGACTTATGTAAATCATCGGTTTTGGTTTTCAGGTTAATCGGAACAGATATGAAAGAATGATTCTCAGCTTGAAGCTTTAAATTTGAAAGGTTTGACCAAGTCTTGACTTTTTAGTATTTGATATCGCATTTTGATTTTTGTGATTTAATTAGCTCCGTTAGGTGATTTTGGACTTAGGAGCGCATCCGAAATGTGATTTGGAGGTCCATGGTAGAATTAGGCTTGAATTGGCAAAATTGAAAATTTGGCTTTTCTCTATTGGCAATGGAAATTTTGATATCGGGGTTGGAATGGAATTCTAGAAATTGGAGTAGGTCCGTAGTGTCATTTGTGACGTGTGTGCAAAATTTCAGGTCATTCGAACGAGGTTTGATAGGTTTCGGCATCGTTTGCGGAATTCGGAAGTTTAATGGTTCTTAGGCTTGAATCCGAGGGTGATTTGATGTTTTCCTGTCGGTTTTAGTGTCCAAAGGTTTGAATAAGTTTCAATAGTGGTATATGACTTGTTAGTATTTTTGGTTGAGGTCCCGAGGGACTCGGTATGAATTCGAATGGTTAACGGAAGGATTGGAACTTGGTTTGCGTAACTGAAGCTGCTGCTTCTGTCATTTCCGCACTTGCGGATTAGGGACCGCATGTACGAGGTCCGCAGAAGTGGTTATGTAGCACAGGTGCGCAACAGTGATCGCAGGTGCGGTTTGGTCCCCGCATCTGTGATGATCGCAGGTGCGGTCAGGAAACCGCTGAAGCGGAAATGCCCTTTTAATGAGATTCTGCAGAAGCGGAGAAGCTTGCACAGATACGGCCTCGTAGATGCGTATTGGGAACCGCAGATGCGAAAGTGCTGGGCAGAATGTATATAAAGGCTCCTTCGCGAATTTTTGGTCATTCTTCACCATTTTTGGCCGGGATTTGAGCTTTGGGTAGTGACTTTCAAGACGAATCAAGGATTTTTTCAGTGGGGTAAGTTACTTGGGCTTTATTATTTGTGTTAGTGATAATTTTTCCTCAATTTAATCATGGAATTAGTGGGAATTTGGGTAGAAGTTGAAGGGGTTAGGGCTTGAGTTTCGGAGAGTTTTGATTGAGGATATGAGGGACCATTTGAGGTCAGATTTTGATGATTTTTGTATGTATAGACTCGGGAGTGAAAGGAGTTTCTAGTTTTGTAATTTTTGTCGGATTCCGAGACGTGGGCCCGGGGTCTGGGTTTGGATGAATTTCGGGATTTTGGTTTGAATTGATAGTTTTTCATTTGGAATTGACTACTTGGCCTATATTGATTGTGTTGCATTGCTTTTGGTTAGATTCGAGACGTTTGGAAGCTGATTCCAGAGGCAAGGGTGTAACGAAGTAGGAGTTGTCTTGGTTTGAGGTAAGTAACGCTTCCAAACTAGGTTTTGAGGGTTCAAAACACCGAACTATGTGTTCTATGATTACTATTGAGGTGACGCAATGCCAAGTGACGGGCATGCACCGTAAGAATTGCGTCCTGGATCATTCCATGGTACCGCTTAGTGACTCTTTCTTGCTGATATCTGTGTTGTTATTATGTGATTAAGTTAATGAGCTATAAATCATGCTACTTGTCATGTTAAGGCTTCTCCCCGACACTGTTGAGACCCGATAGGTCATATCTTGTCGTCATATCATTAGCTTCATTGATATTCTGTACTCAGTCATATTTGTGCATATTATATCATGTCTCAGTCTCGATTACTCTTATTGGCACATCATATCATTGTTTCGGGCTAGTATCATGACACTTTGAGCTCGTGTGTGTGAGACAGAAGAGTGATGATTGAGTGAGCCGAGAGCCTGATATTGAGTGATAGTATGGGATCGGGCTGCATGCCACAGCGAGATATTGATTATGCCTTCGTTGACTTATTATAGCACTTGGGCTGAAAGGAGCCCCTCCTGAGTCTATACACCCCCAGTGAGCGCAGTAGATATTATTGAGGGATGGATCTTCCCGGGACATGAATCTTGTCCGAAGTACTTATACCTGGAGATGGATCTTCTTCATAGGGCTGGAATGGGCTTCCTCGGTACTAGATGACTGTTGTCAGTGATGTGTATATATTCCAGGATAGATCTTCCCTGGGCCTTGTGAGCCATATACAATACCGAGTGGTTACGAGGTTGTTATTGTTATTATTTGGAGATGGATCTTCTTCAGAGGCTGGAATGGCCTTCCTCAGTATTGAGTGGCTGCTGTTAGAGATGTATATATTCCGAGTTGGATCTTCCTTGGGCCGTATGAGCCATATACAGTACTGAGTGGATGAATATTTGAGATTGTGTGCACATGAGGCACTCAGCTTGGTGCATTTCATACAACATGTGCATTGGCATGTAGATGTAGCAGAGTTACACTTCCTTACCCTATTATACCTGCTCTATTTTACTGTTCGAGCTGTTTATTTAACTGAAAGCATGCCTACGTTTCTGTACGTTATTTCTATTACCTTTGATGAGGTTGAGTTCGTCACTACCTATTAGTCCAAAGGTTGGACTTTTTACTTATTGAGTTGGTGTACTCACGTTACCTCTTGCACCTTGTGTGAATATCTAGGTAATTTTGGCCTCAGTAGCAGTCACAGATTGAGGTTGCAGGCTGTGGAATTTTTTAAGGTATCTGTACGGCATTCGTAGACCGTGCCTCTCCTTCTTATTTTCAGTTGTATATTGCAGTTGCCCCTTTAGACACTTTAATAGACTATGTATTCATCTTAGACGCTCATGTACTCTGTGACACCCGGGTTTTAGGATGGTTGTACTGTAATATGAATCTTTATTTATGTCTTAAACATTTTATTCGAAATGATAAAAGTTTTCCGCAAATGATTTAGTTTTAGTATTGTGGTTTTGGATCGCGTTGAGTTGAGGGTGGCCTAGTTCCACAATAGGCACCATCACGATCATGTCAATTTTGGGGTCGTGATAAATTGATATCAAATCCTATGTTACATAGGTCTCACGAGTCATCAGCGAGTTTAGTAAAGTCTTGTGGATTGGTACGGAGACGTCTGTACTAATCTTTGAGAGGATGCGGAACCTTTAGGAAATCCCACATTCTTGAATTCTTATCATGCGACATTGATTCAGCTTGAAATGTAACTCTTTAAATTCATTCCATGCATTCGTGTACGCGCATGAGCGCTTGGTATCATCTGTGCATTGATGGCTTGTGATTCCCTGAATGAGGGACAATATGTTATTTCTGTGTGTTGATGTTGGGCCGGTCTAGAGGACTTGAGGATGGGCTTTGCCTGTAGCTTGAGCACTGAGGTGCAGATTGTGTAAGCACGTGCTTTTGGATTTATATATTCTGTAGTGTCCCTATTAGTAGAAGTGATGGCTGAATGGCTACGTGATGAGTATGATGTGACTGCGAGATGCATTCATATGATTTGAATGTGGCGAGAAGGGACTACTTGAGGGAAGAAAGAACTATTTGGTGTTTGATTTCCATCGTGATTTGATGCATAGCCCCAAGTTATGGGTGTGTTGAAGGATCTTTTCATGTTGTCTAATAGGAAGTGAAGTAGATTCATGCTGTGATATGAGTTCAGACTCAGGAAAATTAAGTGAATGCATAATGTTTATGACTGTGGAAGGGTATAAGGGAATGTTAGTTTGAGGCAAAGCAGGTGGGATATCTCCTGCAGGGTGTCCTGAGGGTTGTGTGATCCCTATGTTGTTTTGTAGCGAGTTCTCTTTTACGAGTGGGTTATATGTGTTGCAATTTGGGTTTGGATCACTTATGATTGTGGTCTTGACTATTACGAGGGTGAACGCGATATTTGCAGATGATTTGAAGTACTATATGGTTTGTGTTGCACGATCTTATAAATGATTTAGTTTAATCTCACTATGGTATTATGGCAGTAGTAGAGTATGGGCATTGTGAGTTTTTGTGTGTTTTGACCTATGGCTTTGAGCTAAGTGGGGGAGTCGGCTATTGATAAGTTGATTGCGTGGCTAAGTGTAATATCTATTTCAGTTTGAGGCATACTGGCGAATCAGTTATGACTTACAAAGGTTGAAATCGAGGATGACTCGAGTAAAGGAAAATTTTGGATAAGGGTTGTGTTATTCTTTATGGGTATATGAGAAATGTTGGATGAATTAGTTGTTGTTGTAAGGGATGTAACGGGTATGGAGTAGGAAATCACTCGGCTGCTTAGTAGGATGGGTTACTTCCTTAGCTGTTGTTGTACTAATGGGCACAGGTTGTTCGATTCATTTGATCAGTTTAATTGAAACCAGAGTAGAGTGCATTACATTCAAGAATGGTTCTAATGGATTCAAGATTTATATGTGAAAATTGGGGATCTTCAAGATGTGTAATTGGCTAGAAACCAAGGTTTACATTGGATGGTGTCAAGACTTATGGAATTTCTATATCATTATAGATTCTACATATCAGTATCGGGAAGGTGAAGGTAATTGCTTTAGAATCGCAGGAAATCTCTTTGGGGTAAGTATTTTGAATGTGGTGCTTTTGGGGATATTTAAGAGAGTATTCAGTGGCTTATGAGCCATAGACGGTTTGGTTTTATACTTGGGTCTCGTGTGGTAAGTATGGGTTGAGGAATTGCAGTAATATGGCGAGGAGAAGTATCAATTTGATGGTAATTTAGAAGGAACTTGGATAAATAGGATAGCTTGGTAGTAGGTCAGATCGGCATGGTGAGGGATATGATTAGTTCTTTGAGTACTTATGAGGTAATGAGTTTCTACAGGTGTTTCATAGCAATGCTCTTGGGTTTTTAGTGACCTGCGTAACTTGGTTGAGTTAAAAGTATTCAGTCCTGATGGTTTGGTTTCGAACAAATGGGATTCAGAGAGTTCTTGATGGTTTCTACCATGGTTAGAGAGCTATATTTTCTACTGGCATGAGGAGCATATGATGTATAGTGATTTTCTTCTAGATAGGATCAAATGGAAAGTTCTTGGCTAGTTGAGTACTTAGTTTCTTGTGGGTCGGAATGGATTATGAAGTTCTCATACTTATCATAGGATGATATGGTAAATGCGGTATGTTATGTAGGGTTGAGATTTGCATGTGTGAGGTCACGATTCAGTTCTGGAAGGAATGTCATAAATTCTTTGGCAACATGGACAGTTTCAGATGACTAGTTAGATGATATCACCAATTGGTGTGGCTTGATGAGAGTATACATTTTAGAAAGGGCAATGTGTTTGAATTAAGGGTACTTCATTGGTATTGTGGCACTCTCTTGTTGGATCGACTGTTGATATTCAAGTTTGCTTGGTGGCACAGAAGAATTATAGGAGTATCCCTCGTGGAATGATTGAGTACCAAAGGCTTGTTATATATTCGAGCGGTGGAGTTGGGACCAGATATGGTGATTCGTGCGCTTTATGGACTTCGAGATTGGGAGTTCTCATAAACAGGTTATGTCGTGGTTGTGGACTGTGTATACCAGTCTTGTGTGGTGGACTATTGGGGTTTAGAGACTCGAGTGGACCTTTGTTGCTTAGTATGGTAGACTTTGATGTGATATTGGGTATGTATTGGTTGTCTCCGTGTCGTGTTATTCTGGATTGTTCCGCTAAGGCGATGACGTTGGCTATGCCGAGGATGCCACGAATTGAGTGGCGAGGTTCGACAGATTATGTTCCCACTAGAGTGATTTCATTTTTGAAGGCCCAGCGGATGGTTGGGAAGGGTTGTCTTTCTTATTTGGCCTTCGTGAGGGGTGTTAGTGCAGAGACTCCTACCATTGCTTCAGTCCCAGTGGTGAGGAATTTTTCGGATGTGTTTCCTGCAGACTTGTCGGGCATGTCGCCGGACAGGGATATTGATTTCAGTACTGATTTGGTACCGGGAACTCAGCCATTTTTATTAAATCGTATCATACAGCACCGGTAAAGTTAAAGGAGTTGAAGGAGCAACTTCAGGAACTCATTGATAAGAGGTTCATGAGTAGGCCAATATGGATGTGTATTCTGCATCGAGTCGACTTAGTTGACTCTGAATTGCTATTATTGAGGGATGTGTCGTTCAATTGTCATTGAGCTTATTCGCATTCTGGAGTGATCTATGAGTTAACCTTCTGTGTTGCGAGAAGTTGTGATTGTTGGTTATATGCACATATGGTGTGGTTCTATTGGGATCTTATAGCAAAATTTGAGCGGGAGGAGTATTGGGTATTGCTTAGTGGATAGCGTATTGGTTATGTTCTTTCGGGTTATCTTGTGGTGTTATGTCATTTGCCTCTCCGTGGTTATGGTAATTCACTATTGGTACTAGACATCAAATTGCGTGTGGTTGTGATTTAGAGCATAGTGACTTGAGGTGTTTCATGTGGACCAATGTTTGGATAGGGTCGCGCATTGCAACGAAGTTATGTGGAGGTATGATCCTTCGAGTTAGATTTGTGTGTTCTAGTTCTACGATGTGCGATGGGTTCTTAGCATTGTGTGTGGTAGTACTGATGGGTTCTTATTGGTGTGCGGGTTGCACGGGTTGCGGGTTTATATTGTATCGATATGTCATGTCACCAGAGTAGTCGTGTTGGATGAGATAAGGTTATTGGGATCTAGAATGAATACTATCGGATTCGATTTTAGCATGTGGGAAGGATAATATCGAGATTCGGCTTAGAAATTTACTATGGTCCTTGCCGGAGGAGAGGAGCTCCATGACTGGTTGATCTAAGGAATGGTTATGACTTTCTGCGTGTTTTATCCATCATTGGCAGTATACGAAAGTGTTGGAATGAGGCCTTGTTTGATAAGAGGGTTTATTATCGGTATTGGGTTGTTTGAGCAGCTGCTGTGAGTAGAAGTTATTGCTATGAGTGTTTGAGTTATGGGTTGATACAGCTTGTTCAGACTTATTCAGTGTATAGATGCAAGATTCTGATCTTATAGATAATTTCGGAAGGGGAAATTTGGTTCTAAGGTTTATGGGTTTGGTTGGATTGTGAAATTTGAGTTATGTTGTGCTATCGGAACTATATGGGATGGGGTGATGTGGGATCACCCCCGGGTATGTTCATAGTGAGGATACATGGCTATTTGATGGCTTTTGAAACAAATCTGGACACGTTCGAGGACAAACATATGTTTATGTGGGGGAGGATGTAACGATCCAACCTGTCGTTTTGAGCATTTTCACTTCGCTCGCCTGTTCTCGGGCATGACTAGCCCCGTATGATGTATTATGACTTATGTAAATCGTCGGTTTTGGTTTTTAGGTTAATCAAAACAGCTATGGAAGAATGATTCTCAGCTTGAAGCTTTAAATTTGAAAGGTTTGACCAAGTGTTGACTTTTTAGTATTCGATCTCGCATTTGGATTTCTATGATTTGGTTAGCTCCATTAGGTGATTTTGGACTTGGGAGCGCGTCCGGAATGTGATTTGGAGGTCTATGGTAGAATTAGGCTTGAATTGGCAAAATTGGAAATTTGGCATTTCTCTATCGGCAATGGAAATTTTGATATAGGGGTCACAATAGAATTCTGGAAATTGGAGTAGGTCCGTTGTGTCATTTTTGATGTGTGTGAAAAAATTCAGTTCATTCGGACGAGGTTTGATAGGTTTCGGCATCGTTTGCGGAATTCGGAAGTTTAAAGGTTCTTAGGCTTGAATCCGAGGGCAATTTGGTGTTTTGATGTCGTTTTTAGTGTTCTGAAGGTTTGAATAAGTTTGAATAGTGGTATATGACTTGTTGTTATTTTTGTTGAGGTTCCGAGGGCCTCGAGATAAATTCAAACGATTAACGGAAGGATTGGAACTTGGTTTGAGTAGCTAAAGCTGCTACTTCTATCATCTCCTCACATGCGGATTGGGGACCGCAGGTGCGAGGTCCGCAAAAGCAATTATGTAGCACAGGTGCACAACAGTGGCCATAGGTGAGGTTTGGTACCGCATCTGCGATGATCATAGGTGCGGTCAGGCAACCGCAGAAGTGGAAATGCCCTTTTAATGAGATTTCGCAGAAGCGGAGAAGTTTGCGCAGATGCGGCCCCGCAGATGCGTAATGGGGACCACAGATGCGTAAGTGCTAGGTAGAATGTATATAAAGGCTCCTTCGCTATTTGTTGGTCATTCTTCACCATTTTTGGCCGGGATTTGAGGTTTGGGCAATGATTTTCAAGACGAATCAAGGATTTTCAATGGGGTAAGTTACTTGGGCTTTATTATTTATGTTTGTGATGATTTTTTCACTGTTCAATCATGGAATTAGTGGGAATTTAGGGAGAAGTTGAAGGGGTTAGGGCTTGAATTTTGAAGAGATTTGATTGAGGATTTGAGGGACCATTTGAGGTCGGATTTTGATGATTTTAGTATGTATAGGTTTGGAAGTGAAAGGAGTTTCTGGTTTTGTGATTTTTGTCGGATTTTGAGACGTGGGCCCGGCGGCCGTGTTTGGATGAATTTCAGGAGTTGGTTTGAATTGATAGTTTTTTGTTTGGAATTGATTACTTGGCGTAGATTGATTGCGTTGCATAGCTTTTGGTTAGGTTCAAGACGTTTGGAGGCCGATTCTAAAGGCAAGGGCATAATAGAGTAGGAATTGGCTTGGTTCGAGGTAAGTAATGCTTCCAAACTTTGTTCTGAGGGTTCGAAATCCTGAACTATGTGTTCTATGATTACTGTTAAGGTGACGCAATTCCAAGTGACAGGTGTGTGGGCGTGCACCGTGATAATTGCGGCCTTGATCATTTCATGGCACCGCTTAGTGACTCTTTCTTGCAGATATGTGTGTTGTGATTTTGTGATTAAGTTAATGAGGTGTAAATCATGCTACTTATCATGTTAAGGCTTCACGCTGACACTGTTGAGACCCGAGAGGTCGTTTTTTGCGGTCATATCATTAGCTTCATTGATATTCTGTACTCAATCATGTTTATGCATATTATATAATGTATCAATCTCGATTACTGTTATTGGCATATCATATCATTGTTTCGAGCTAGTATCATGGCACTTTGAGACCGTGTGTGTGAGACTGGAGAGTGATGACTGAGTGAGGTCGAGAGCCTGATATTGAGTGACAGTATGGGATCGGGCTGCACGCCGCAGTGGGATATTGATTATGCCTTCGTTGGCTTGTTATAGCACTTGGACTGAAAGGAGCCCCTCCTGAGTCTATACACCCCAAGTGAGCGCAGTGGATATCATTGAGGGATGGATCTTCCCTGGACATGGATCTTGTCCGAAGTACTTATACTCTGAGATAGATCTTCTCCATAGGGATCGAATGGCCTTCATCGGTACTGGATGACTGTTGTCAGTGATGTGTATATATTACAGGATGGATCTTCCCTAGGCCTTATGAGCCATATACAACACCGAGTGGTTGTGAGGTTGTTATTGTTATTATCTGGAGATCGATATTCTCCATAGGCTGGAATGGCCTTCCTCAGTACTAAGTGATTGCTGTCAGAGATGTATATATTCCGGGATGGATCTCTCCTGGGCCGTATGAGCCATATACAGTTCTGAGTGGATGATCATTTGAGATTGTGGGCACATAAGGCACTCACCTTGGTGCATTTCATACAACATGTACATTGGCATATAGATGTAGCAGCGTTACACTTTCTTACCCTATTCATACCTGCTCTATTTTACTGTTTGAGCTGTTTATTCAACTGAAAGAATGCCTACATTTCTATATGTTATTTATGTTACCTTTGATGAGGTTGAGTTCCTCACTACCTATCTGTCCAAAGGTTGGACTTGTTACTTAGTGAGTTGGTGTATTCACGTTACCCCCTGAACCTTGTATGCAGATCCATGTACTTTTGGCCCTAGTGGCAGTTGCTGATTGAGGTTGCAGGTTGTGGAGTTTGTTGAGGTATCTACATGGCGTTCGCAGGCCTTGACTCTCCTTCTCACTTTTAGTTGTATATTACAGTATCCCTTTTAAACAATTTAATAGACTATGTATTCACCTTAGATGCTCATGTAATCCGTGACACCCGGGTTTTGGGATGGTTGTACTGTAATATGAATCTTTATTTATGTCTTAAACCTTTTATTTGAAATGATTAAAGTTTTCCGCAAATGATTCGATTTTAGTATTGTGGTTTTGGGTTGCGTTGAGTTGAGGCTGGCCTAGATCCGTGATAGGCGCCATCATGACCGGGTTGATTTTAGGGTCGTGACACAACCTCCTAACCTACAACCCAAATACTCAACCTCCACAACTTTCTATCAAGGTCCATGCCCTCAAAAATTTGAAGCCACGCCATGTCCTACCTGATCACCTCTCCCTAATACTTCTTAGGCCTCCCTCTACCTCTTATTGTACCTCCCAAAGTCAGCCGCTCACACCTCCTTACCGGCGCATCTGGCTTTTCCTATGTATGTGTCCGAACTATTTGACTCTCGCTTCCCACATTTTTTCATCAATGGGAGCCATGCCTACCTTCTCCCGAATATCATTATTCCTAATCTTATCCATCCTCGTGTTGTAATGACCCGACCTATCGTTTTGAGAATTAGCATTCTCTTAGGTGGCCTAAGGTCTCTAGAAGCTTTGTATTGCGTATTATGACTTGGTGTGTGGTAGAGATCGATTTTTGGACGATTCATTATTTATTTAGAAAGATGATTCTCACTTAAGAAGCTTGAAGTTAAAAGATTTGACAAAATTTGACTTTTATGTAGATAACTCTAGAATGGTATTTTAATCATCCTAATAGCTTATTATGGTGATTTTGGACGTAAGCGTATGTTCGAATTTGGATTTGGAGGTTATAGACTGATTCAGTGCATTTTGGCGATAGTTGGAATGTTGAAGGTTTGGAAGGTTGAAAGGTTTGATCGAGTGTTGACTTTGTTGATATCGTTCACGGATTGCGATTCTGAGAGTTAGTATAGCTCCGTTGAGTCACTTTGGACTTGCTTGCGAAATTTGAGGTGCGATTCATATTTTTGACGTTATTTGATGTGATTTGAGGCTTCGAGTAGGTCCATATTATGTTATGGACTTCTTGGTATATTCGAAAGAGATCCCGAGGGGATCGGGTGAGTTTTAGGGTGGTTTTAGATCATTTCGGACTGGTTTGGAGTTGCAGGTTTCTCTTATGCCTATTGTTATTCGTGATTATGAATATGAAGACGCAATCACGAAGTGATTCTATGAGCTCAGTAATTTTGCTCATCACGGACACGACAACATACACGTAAGGGAATTGGAGGCTGGTGGAATGCTGCTCACCGCGTTCGCAAGATTTGGTATGTGTTCGTGAAGGTTGCCCAAATTGTTCAGCGCGTTCACGAGGTTTTCCACGAACGTGAAACACATTTCCTGCGTAGTGATTTTGTGCTCTGCGATCGCGGAGGTGTGTTCTGTGATCGCGTAAGAGGAATACCTGGGCAGATTATAAGTACTCTATTTCGAGGGCTTTTGTTATTTTATCACATTTTGAGTTGGGGAGCTTGGATTTGGGCAATTTTAGAGAGGACTCTCACCATATGGATTGGGGTAGGTATTTGTGACTTGGTTTTGATTATATTCCATAGTTCCATCTTCGATTTTAGCGTTTAATTGATGATTTGAAAAGAGAAATTGGGGATTTTTGTCAAAATTTCCCTAAAGAGAATAATTGAAATTTGAACATTGATTCGGAATCGGATTTGAGTGAAATTAGTATGGTTGGACTTGTAATTGAATGAGTTATCGGTATTTGTAAGATTTATCAGGTTCTGAGGTGCGGGCCCAGGGTTGACTTTTGATTTTAGTTAAAGGGCATAACTTTATTATCTGAAAGTTGTTTCTCTTGTATTGTTTGTTCATATTAAATTATTTTTTGGCTAGATTTAAGCCGAGAGGAGGTAAATTTTAAATGGAAAATATATTTTGAGTGATGAATCGACATAATTGAGGTAAGTATCTTGCCTATCGTTTTGTGGGGGAAACTACCCCTTAGGTTTTGGGTGATGGTACCATTTGAATTATGTAGAAGACGTGTACACGAGGTGATGAATGTGTACATGGGATTATATATGGTATTTGACCGGTGTAGACTTCTATATTTCTTTCATGTATTTAATTGTATTTGTCACAACATGTTACATCTTTCATTGTTGAATTTTCTCTTACGTGCCTTACTTGAAGTTATTAGTACATATTCTATCTTTTATTTGTCAAGTTTACTCCTTACCTGCTTTAATTATTAATTGTAATTATTTGTTGAATTCATGCCTTATCCGTTACATGCCTTAATTGTTAATTGATTCTTTGTAATTATGCGTTTATTTATGAACCGTCATTACTTGCTATTTGACTTTGTGAGTCATCATGTAACTATTTTATCCGGTTGTGACCTTCTTTGTTTAGTTTCTTCATTTCATTTAATTTTATGATACGTCGTAGTTGGTTGTTGTTTGTTTGTTAGTTTCATATTATTCGGGGATCGGATTACACGCTGCAACGGATATTGTTATTAATGACCCGACCTATCGTTTTGAGAATTAGCATTCTGTTGGGTGGCCTAAGGTCTCGAGAAGCTTTGTATTCCGTATTATGACTTGGTGTGTGGTAGAGCTCGGTTTTCGGACGATTCGGTATTTATTTAGAAAGATGATTCTCACTTAAGAAGCTTGCAGTTAAAAGAGTTGACCAAATTTGACTTTTATGTAGATGACTCTAGAATGGCATTTTGATCATCCTAATAGCTTAATATGGTAATTTTGGATGTAGGCGTATGTCCGAATTTGGATTTGGAGGTCCGTAGACTGATTCAGTACATTTTGGCGATAGTTGGAATGTTTAAGGTTTGGAAGGTTGAGAGGTTTGATCGAGAGTTGACTTTGTTGACGTCGTTCACGGATTGCGATTCTGAGAGTTAGTATAGCTCTGTTGCGTCATTTTGGACTTGCATGCGAAATTTGAGGTGCGATTAGTATTTTTGACGTTATTTGATGTGATTTAAGGCTTCGAGTAGGTCCATATTATGTTATGGGACTTCTTGGTATATTCAGACGAGATCCTGAGGGGATTGGGTGAGTTTTAGGGTGGTTTTAGATCATTTCGGACTGGTTTGGAGTTGCAAGTTTCTCTTGTGCCTATTGTTATTCGCGATTATGAAGATGAAGCTGCGATCACAAAGTGATTCTACGAACTCAGTGATTTTGCTCATCACGGACACGACAACATGCACGCAAACACGAAGGTTCAACTAGTTGTTGTCTGCGTTCGCGTAAGGGAATTAGAGGCTGGTGGAATACTGATCATCGCGTTCGCAAGATTTGGTATGCATTCGTGAAGGTTGCCCAAATTGTTCATCGCGTTCATGAGGTTTTCCACGAACGTGTAACTCATTTCCTGCGCAGTGATTTTGTGCTCTGCGATCGCGGAGGTGTGTTCTGTGATCGCGTAAGAGGAATACCTGGGCAGAATTATAAGTACTCTATTTCGAGGGCTTTTGTTATTTTATCACATTTTGAGTTGGGGGGCTTGGATTTGGGCAATTTTAGAGAGGATTCTCACCATATGGATTGGAGTAGGTATTTGTGACTCGATTTTGATTATATTCCATAGTTCCATCTTCGATTTTGGCGTTTGATTGATGATTTGAAAAGAGAAATTGGGGATTTTTGTCTAAATTTTCCTAAAGTGAATAACTGAAATTTGAACATTGATTCGGAATCGGATTTGAGTGAAATTAGTATGGTTGGACTTGTAATTGAATGAGTTATCAGAATTTGTAAGATTTATCAGGTTCTGAGGTGCGGGCCCAGGGTTGACTTTTGATTTTAGTTAAAGGTCGTAACTTTATTATCTGAAAGTTGTTTCTCTTGTATTGTTTGTTAATATTAAATTATTTTTTTGCTAGATTTGAGCCGAGAGTAGGTAAATTTTAAATGGAAATATGTTTTGAGTGATGAATCAACATAATTGAGGTAAGTATCTTGCCTATCGTTTTGTGGGGGAAACTACCTCTTAGATTTTGGGTGATGGTACCATTTGAATTATATAGAAGATGTGTACACGAGGTGACGATTGTGTACACGGGCTTATATATGGTATTTAACCGGTGTAGACTTCTAGATTTCTTTCATATATTTAATTGTATTTGTCACAACATGTTACATCTTTCATTGTTGAATTTGCTCTTACATGTCTTACTTGAAGTTATTAGTACATGTTCTATCTTTTATTTGTCAAGTTTACTCCTTACCCGCTTTAATTGTTAATTGTAATTATTTGTTCAATTCATGCCTTATCTGTTACATGCCTTAATTGTTAATTGATTATTTGTAATTATGTGTTTATTTATGAACCGTCATTACTTTCTATTTGACTTTGTGAGTCATCATGTAACTATTTTATCCGGTTGTGACCTTCTTTGTTTAGTTTCTTTATTTCGTTTAATTTTATGATATGTCGTAGTTGGTTGTTGTTTGTTTGTTAATTTCATATTATTCGGGGATCGGGTTACACGCTGCAATGGATATTGTTATTATTGTGTGGGATCGGGTTGCACGCCACAACGACATTGAAAAGATATGATATGGAGCGATAAGGACGGATGGTATGATATAGGTGGGATCAGGTTGCACACTGCAACGGATATTATTATTATTGTGTGGGATTGAGTTGCATGCCGCAATGCATAGTGTTATTATTGTGTGGGATCGGGTTGCATGCCATAACGAGTTGATATGTTGTAATTATTGTGACAGTAAAGTTATCCTAAATTGTTATTTTATGGTGCGTTCTATGTTGGAACGATTTTTCGGTTGGACGATTATTGCTTTTTCTTATATCATTTCACTGGTATTTGATCATATTTTGTTGACCTTCATTAATCTAATATTGGAACAATAGTGACATCATGTGCGAGTCATGCATCCTATATGCTTTGTTATATTACGCTAATGTGCTAATATGTGCCTCCGTTATTACTTGGTAAATTGAAATGTCATGGTGAATTTACTAGCTTAGGATAATTATCTCATATTTTGTTGAGTTGTTGGTAACATAACGGTTTTAAATAAAAGAATTATTAACATGTCTTATTCTATATGTCTCTTAAGATATAACTCGTTATCTCATTCGGCGCCCTACTATTTTTCAATGGTTATAATATTTTTTCTTTTCTCAAATTTTACCCATCACTCCAATAATGTTACTTTATTTAAACTTGTTATCACATTTTCTTTCTAACAAATTCTATATTTAACTCGGTAATTCAAGTGAGGTTTTATTTTATTTAAATACGATATTTTTACTTTATCTTATTAATTTCTAAACCAAACCCATCTGATACTCTATTTGCACAACATGCCCTTTATTTTATTTTATTTTAATCTTAAAATAAATATATTATCTTATTTGATGCCTCATTTTATCCAAGATTGTTATTATGCTTTATTGTGTTTAAATATATCTTTCGATCATCTTAATTGATATTGATATGGATGCAATGTACATGCTTGCACGATGACTTTACCGTACAAAGGTGATTGTTATTGTGGACACGAGGTACCATACGTGAAAGATTTGGAAATTGTGGATCATGATTTGTGATTTCGAGGACTTTACCATACCTCGGGATAAATCTTGTTGCAAGTCCATGCTTTGAGAATAATTTGATTAATTAAGTTTTATCTACTTTCCTTATTGAGTTCGTTCATATCCCATTGGTGTTCTAATTATGCGGTTGTTCTATTACCCATCTACTTCTTGCTGGCATTTGAGTTTGCATTAATCTTCGTCGTTAGTTGTAAATTATACTACTTCCATTGTTAGTTATATGATATATCTTGTACATGTTCTCTGTGTGGTAGGTGTCTTGACCTGACCTCGTCACTACTCTTACGAGGATAGGCTTGATACTGTTACAACCCATATCCACACGTGTTAGTTCATGCCATATATTAGTTAACATAAATTCAAGAAGGAATTACCTTTGAAATGATAAGAAGTTAATCCTATTGGTCTTAAGTGATACAAGGGTGTATAAGGGTGATTAACAAGTATTAGAAGTTAAACGAATCAAGGATGTTGTAACTCGTATTTTCAAGTAAACCTAGAGGTTCTTAATACACTCAAGGTCATGTATTAAAGTGTTTGAATCATATAATATCTGTATCATAAGTCTTGAAGTCAAACGAGTTATGAAACAAAAGTCAACAAACGTTGTCACAACTTAGGTTCATAATTTTACTTAAACATTAGGTTAAATATTTCTAAGCTTTTCTCCTAATTTACACGGAATTACAGGGTGATCTACCCACCAAATTAAAGATCTACGAGTCTAGTTTCCAACGCATTAAACAATTTGTCAATACGATCTCGGAGTATAGAGATATTCATATTTTCGCAAGCCTATGTAGATTGGTAGATGACAAGTAGGTGCATCACCTACTTGCCAAAATGATAGGACAAAATTAAAAGACCTAAGTCGGCCAAGAGAGGACTTTTAAGGGGTTATGAACTCAGTTATTTCATCCATATTTCAGACCCTCAAAACCAAAGTTAACCCCTGCAACTCCTCCCCAAAAATCCCACACAAACCTTAATCGATTTTCCCTCTCTTTCAAGTTCTATTTGAAGGTAAAACCTAGAGTTTGAAGAACCAAGAGAAGGGCTGAGTTATCCAACAAGTAAGGTAAGTTACTACCATCTTTCATAAATTTTTCTCTGTTGTGAATTCATGGTAATTCGTTCTATACACGTAAGAACTCACGGGACGGTGATCGGAAGCCGTGAGTTCGAGTTATTCACTTGTAGCAGACTGTTTTGTGGACTGTTTTGTGTTGCTATTGGGCTGCATGTTTTACTACTATTTTGTTGGGTTTTGGAGGTGGAAGGGTGTGGAGTAACACCATATATATGTAGGGTTGTGGGCTGATAGTGATTCGTAATATTTCCGGGTCGTTTGACACGACTACGGTGGTCGTCGTATGTATGATGTAATTAGGTTGTGCGTGGACTATTTTGGGAGGCTCAATATGTTTATTATTGATTTTGTTTGGGCTGTTTAGTGATTGTTTGGAATGGTGTGAAGTCATATATATAGGGTAGGTGTTGTCCGTTTCAACGTAAAATAGGTTGTGGTCGATACATAATAGTCATGACGCTTAAATGATAACGATAGTATCGTTTCTCTTATTGTAGACTAAGGAGTTGTGACAATTGCATAGCTTGTGATTGAGGCAGTATATACAAGGTATGTGAGGCTATCCCTTTTCTTATTTTGTACGACTTTGATTGTACATAATGTAATGAACGAGCTTCCAGAGATACTCTACTCTTAGAAGCTAGCAGTACTTACATTGCTTTCCCTCTTATAGAACGATTGATGTTAATGTTGCTTCTCTTATTATTATGTTATCAATGTTGTTGGTACTTCCTGATTCTTATAAGGTTCGTAATGAAGAGTTGGTCCTAATAACGTGTACAGAGGATACCGACCTTACGTCACTTCGAAAGGTTTAGAATGTGATTCCATGAGTCGAACATGCATTATGTATATGTATCTATTTTACTCTACCGAGCCGCACTATAGTCGGCCGGGTACGGCACATATTGTGCAACCACTGATCAGTTGGGTTTTATCGAGCTCCATGAGGCCGGGTACGATTCTACCGAGCCTTATGATGGCCGGGTACGTTTTTACCGAGCCTATTATGGTTGGGTACGATATGATGATGATGATGCCCACAGAGGCATATATTTTAAAAATTTATGTATACATACATATGTATCATGCATTGCATGTCAGTAGCCCTCAGAGGTACTCAGATGTTCCAGGTTGTATATTTTTCATCCCTGCTTACATTACTATTTGTATTTATGGTTCCCTTCCTTACATACTCAGTACTTTATTTGTACTGACGTCCTTTTGTTTGTGGACGCTGCATGTCGTGCTGCAGGTCCTGATAGACAGGTAGGTGCAGCTCCCCCACCACAGTAGGTTGTCCAGTTCAGTGGTGATTGGCGAAATCCCTTCTCCAGACTTGCCGCGGTCTTGGTATGCATTTTTTGTTATAGACATTATGGGTATGTCGAGGCCCTGTTCCGGCTATGTTGCAGCACTTATGTTCCTTTAGAGGGTCATAGACAAGTGTCCACTCATGTATAGTTTTGTATGCCTTGTCGGCTGGTTTTTGTTGTATAGTCTTTCATGGTAGCGTGGTAGCTCGTACCTTATATGTAGTTTCTTGATTGTCTGGTCATCCCCTGCTATGTATGTTTATGCCATCATATTTTATTGCTGGTTGTCCATGATCCAGGTCTACCATTTATATTAATCTCGTCAACCCTAAAAGATAATAAAAAAAAGGTTAAATAAAGTGTACGTTGGTTCTCGGCAAGTATGGTCGGGTGCTAGTCATGGCCCTCCAGTTTGGGTCGTGATAAACTTAGTATCAGAGCAAGTCTGTCCTAGGGATTGTCTATGAGCCGTGTCTAGTAGAGTCTTAATTATTGATGTGTAGTGCACTACATTTATAATCAGGAGGCTACATGACATCTAGGGTTGTTACCTTCTTCCTGAATCTAGATCGTGCGTAGAGTTGAGTCGTAAGTGTTTGTCTCTAATATTCACCTTGTTTTCTTTCAGCGATGCCTTCGACTAGGAAGCAAACAATTAGTAGACGGCTTGATACAGCTGCGGGAGAGGGTACCAGTCAGGTGCCCCAAGCCAGAGCAGGCCAAAGTGAGGCTCAAAGTGAGATGTCATCTCATACCTCATCTACCCCGTCTCCTCCAGAGGATATTAGGAGGCACCCAGCACCTCCAGTTCCTCCGTCTGGCACTACAGACCAGGATATGCAGAGTGCTTTGCAGTTATTGACTAGCTTGCTAGCTGCTCAGGCTCAGAGGCAGAATACAGGTGCTGCTGAGAAACCAGTTAGTACGACAGTTCGTGATTTTATTAATTTAGACCCTCCAGTGTTTACCAGGTCAGACCCCAAGGAGGACCCGCAGACTTTTATTGACCAGGTTCATCGTACACTTCGGGTTATGCATGTTAGTGATATAGAGGTAGTAGAGTTGGCTTCTTATCGGCTAAGGGATTTAGCAGTTCTCTGGTATGATAGTTGGGAGAGTCCAGGGGTTCGAACGCTCCTCCAACTGTGTGGAAGGAATTTTCTGAGGACTTTCTTCGTAACTACTTGCTAGTTGAGATACGACGAGCTAGAGCTGATAAGTTCTTGAACCTTAGACAAGGTAATATGAGTGTGCGAGAGTACAATATGCAGTTTGATTCTTTATCAAGGTATGCTCCCCATATGGTGGCCGAGATGAGTGATAGGGTGCATTTGTTCGTGAACGGATTGGGACCACATCTGATAAATGAGTGCACGACAACCTCCTTGGTGGAGGGCATGGATATTTCCCGTATTCAGGCTTATACCCAGACCCTAGAGGATCATACGCTCCAGCAGAGGGAAGATAGGGAGCAGGATAGGGGCCAGCATAAGAGGGCGAGATTTGCAAGGTATTCTAATGACTTCAGAGGCAGCGTCAGGCCCCAGTCTTCGAGGAGTTCGGCGCCACCTGTAGCTAGTGCTCCCCCACAGTTTCAGAGGCCTCAATATGATCGATTTACCCATTCTGGTCCAGGTCAGAGTTCGCAGGCATCAGGCTCGCAACATCACAGGGATACTAGTCAGATGAGACCCACAACTCCACGTTGTGATCAGTGCGGCAAGGCCCACTTTGGACTGTGTCGTCGAGGTTCTGATGCATGTTATTCTTGCGGACAGCCTGGCCATATGATGCGGGATTGTCCTAACAGGGGAGGTGATGGTATGGCTCAGCCGACTGGATCTGTGTATGCTTCTTCCTCATCAGTTCGACCTCCAGCACGGGGTTTTCAATAGTCGACAGGTTGTGGTAGAGGTAGAGGTGCAGTGCCGAGTTTGAGGGGTGGTCAAAATCAAACATATGCTCTAGTAGGTCGACAGGATCTCGAGTCGTCTCCAGATGTTGTTACAGGTATATTATCTGTGTTTACTTATGATGTATATGCACTGATTGATCCGGAATCTACATTATCATATGTCACACCCTTTGTGGCTAATAAGTTTGGCATTGAACCTGAATTGATAAGTAAACCCCTTGCGGTATCTACTCTGATAGGAGATTCTGTTATTGCTAGAAGGGTATATAGAGGTTGCACTGTGATGATTTGTAGTCGTCAAACCTCGGCAAATTTATTTGAGTTAGAAATGGTTGATTTTGATGTGATAATGGGAATGGACTGGTTGGCCTCATGCTATGCAAATGTTGACTGTCGTACGAAGATGGTTAGGTTCCAATTTCCGGGTGAACCCGTCATTGAATGGAAAGGGAACATTGCTACACCGAAAGGTAGGTTTATTTCCTATCTTAAGGCAAGGAAAATGATCTCAAAAGGTTACATTTATCATCTCGTTCGCGTTAGGGATGCGGAGGCGAAACCGCCTACTTTACAATCAATCCCTGTGGTCAACGAATTCCCAGATGTTTTCCCAGATGAACTCCCAGGCCTTCCTCCTGAAAGGGAGATTGAGTTTAGCATTGATGTGTTGCCTGACACTCAACCGATCTCTATTCCTCCATACAGAATGGCCCCGGCAGAGTTGCGAGAGTTGAAGGTGCAGTTGAAGGACTTGCTGGATAAGGGCTTTATTAGGCCTAGCACTTCACCTTGGGGTGCACCAGTCCTATTCGTGCGGAAGAAAGATGGGTCGTTACGGATGTGTATCGACTATCGACAGTTGAATAAGTCTACTATAAAGAACAAGTATCCACTTCCAAGAATTGATGACCTGTTTGACCAACTCCAGGGTGCCAAGTATTTCTCCAAGATTGATTTACGTTCAGGGTATCATCAGGTGAGGGTTAGGGAGAAGGATATTCCAAAGACGGCCTTCCGGACAAGATATGGGCACTTTGAGTTCTTGGTGATGTCGTTCGGGCTAACAAATGCCCCAGCAGCTTTTATGGATCTCATGAATACTATATTCAGGCCCTATCTTGATGTGTTCGTGATTGTATTCATTGATGACATTCTAGTATATTCTCGTTCGGAGGCGGAACATGCGGGCCACTTGCGGATAGTATTACAGACGCTTCAGGATCGTAAGTTATATGCTAAGCTCTCCAAATGTGAATTCTGGCTGAACTCAGTAGCATTCCTTGGCCATGTGATATCTGATGAGGGTATTAGTGTCGACACTCAGAAGATCGATGCAGTAAAGAATTGGCCGAGACCTACAACACCATCAGAAGTCCGCAGCTTCCTAGGGCTAGCAGGATATTATAGGCGGTTTGTAGAAGGATTTTCCTCTATATCATCACCATTGACTAAGTTAACACAGAAAGCTACCAAGTTCCAATGGTCTGACACTTGTGAACGTAGTTTTCAGGAGCTGAAGAATCGATTGACATCCGCACCAGTGCTCACTCTTCCTGAAGGAACAGAAGGTTATGTGGTATATTGTGATGCCTCAGGTATAGGTTTGGGGTGCGTATTGATGCAGCGTGGGAAGGTGATTGCTTATGCATCAAGACAATTGAAGAAGCATGAAAAGAATTATCCAACCCATGATTTGGAATTGGCTGCAGTAATATATGCTTTGAAGATATGGCGGCACTACTTATACGGCGTCCATGTTGACATCTACACAGATCACAAGAGTTTACAATACATCTTCAAGCAGAAAGAGTTGAATTTGAGGCAGCGTAGGTGGCTTGAATTATTGAAAGACTACGACGTCGAGATATTGTATCATCCCGGTAAAGCCAATGTTGTGGCAGACGCTCTCAGCCGTAAATCAATGGGAAGCTTAGTACATATTGAGGCAGGTAGATGGGGGTTGATTAAAGAGCTTCATCAGCTAGCCAATATGAGAATCAGATTGTTAGACTCTAATGACGGAGGTGTTACTGTACAGAATACATCAGAATCATCTTTGGTAGTCGAGGTAAAAGCACGGCAATATGAAGATCCTATCTTAGTACGATTAAGAGTGAGCATTCAGCAGTGTAAAAGTATGGCTTTTGAGATCGGAAGAGATAGGGCACTGAGATACCAGGGCCGATTATGTGTGCCTAATGTGGCAGGGTTGCGAGAGAATATTATGAATGAGATTCATCAATCCCGATATTCCATCCATCCCGGATCGACAAAGATGTATCATGCTGTCAAGGAGCAGTATTGGTGGGATAACATGAAGAAGTCTATTGCAGAATTTGTAGCCCAGTGTCCCAATTGTCAACAAGAAAGATAGAACATCAGAAACCTGGTGGATTGCTTCAGAATATAGAGATTCCGACCTGGAAATAGGAGGTGATTAATATGGACTTCATTATTGGATTACCTCGCTCTTATCATAAGTTTGACTCCATCTGGGTGATAATTGATCGACTTACAAAATGTGACCATTTTTTGCTAGTTATGACAACTTACACGGCTGAAGATTATGCGATGTTGTATATCAAGGAGATTGTTAGGCTTCATGGTGTGCCAGTATCTATTATATCAAACAGAGGAGCTCAATTTACAGCTAACTTTTGGAGGTCTTTTCAGAAGGGTTTAGGCACACAAGTGAATCTCAGCACTGCATTTCATCCGCAGACTGACGGACAGGTTGAACGTACCATTCAGACACTGGAAGATATGCTACGAGTATGTGTTCTAGATTTTAAGGGAAATTGGGATGACCATCTTCCACTCATAGAATTCGCCTACAATAATAGCTACCATTCCAGTATTAAAATGGCCCCATACGAGGCACTATATGGGAGAAGATGTAGATCACCAGTTGGATAGTTCGAAGTGGGTGAAACAGAATTATATGGGCCAGATTTGATTCACCAAGCTATTGAGAAGGTGAAAGTGATATATGAGCGATTGAGGACGGCACAAAGCAGGCAAAAATCTTATTCCGATGTCTGACATCGTGATCTGAAGTTTGAGGTTGGTAATTGAGTTTTCCTGAGGATCTCACCAATGAAGGGTATTATGTGTTTTGGGAATAAAGGTAAGCTAAGTCCAAGGTATATCGGGCCGTATAAAATTCTTCGACGGATTGGACAGGTTGCTTATGAGTTAGAATTACCATCCGAATTGGAATTTGTCCACCTGGAATTCCATGTATCTATGTTGAGGAAATGTATTGGAGACCCTTTTCAAGTCGTCCCTATCAAAGATGTACATGTTACAGAGGACCTATCATATGAAGAAGTGCCAGTGGCTATATTAGATCGACAAGTCCGCAAGCTGAGAACAAAAGATGTAGCTTCCATCAAAGTATTGTGGAGGAACAAGAATATGGAAGAAATAACATGGGAAGCAGAAGAGGAGATGAAGTCTAAATACCCGTACCTATTCCAGAATGAAGATAACAAGGATGCTGGTGGAACACATGATACATTGGAAGGTGAAATGGCTCTATGAGGTAAGCAATAACTTGAGAATACTCTTCCTTAATACAAAATGGCGATATGCAGATAATGTACATGTCCATAATGCTTTGCATACTCTTGTAAGGCCATACGTTGAGTTAACCGCTTGCAAGTTTGTCCTCTATTTATGGGAGAAACTTGACCGGAATCCACGATGATTTAAACTCCCCATGAACCCTTACATTCGAGGACGAATGTTCCTAAGGGGGGAAGGGTGTTACAACCCATATCCACACGCGTTAGTTCATGCCATATATTAGTTAACATAAATCCAAGAAGGAATTACCTTTGAGATGATAAGAAGTTAATCCTATTGGTCTTAAGTGATACAAGGGTGTATAAGGGTGATTAACAAGTATTAGAAGTTAAACGAATCAAGGATGTTGTAACTCGTATTTTCAGGTAAACCTAGAGGTTCTTAATACACTCAAGGTCATGTATTAAAGTGTTTGAATCATATAATATCCGTATCATAAGTCTTGAAGTCAAACGAGTTATGAAACAAAAGTCGACAAACATTGTCGTAACTTAGGTTCAAAATTTTACTTAAATATTAGGTTAAATGTTTCTAAGCTTTTCTCCTAATTTACAAGGAATTACGGGTGATCTACCCACCAAATTAAAGATCTACGAGTCTAGTTTCCAATGCATTAAACCTTTGTCAATACGATCTCGGAGTATAGAGATATTCATATTTTCGCAAGCCTGCGCAGATTGGTAGATGAAAAGTAGGTGCATCACCTACTTGCCAAAATGATAGGACAAAATTAAAAGACCTATGTCGGCCAAGAGAGGACATTTAAGGGGATATGAACTCAGTTATTTCATCCATATTTCATACCCTCAAAACCAAAGTTAACCCCTACAACTCCTCCCCAAAAATCCCACACAAACCCTAATCGATTTTCCCTCTCTTTCAAGTTCTATTTGAAGGTAAAACCTAGAGTTTGAAGAACCAAGGGAAGGGATGAGTTATCCAATAAGTAAGGTAAGTTACTACCATCTTTCATATATTTGTCTTTGCTGTTAATTCATGGTAATTCGTTCTATACACGTAAGAACTCACGGGACGGTGATCGGAAGCCGTGAGTTCGAGTTATTCACTTGTAGCAGACTGTTTTGTGGACTGTTTTGTGTTGCTATTGGGCTGCATGTTTTACTACTATTTTGTTGAGTTTTGGAGGTGGAAGGGTGTGGAGTAACACCATATATATGTAGGGTTGTGGGCTGATAGTGATTCGTAACATTTCCGGGTCGTTTGACATGACTACGGTGGTCGTCGTATGTATGATGTAATTAGGTTGTGCGTGGACTATTTTGGGATGCTCAATATGTTTATTATTGATGTTGTTTGGGCTGTTTGGTGATTGTTTGGAATGGTGTGAAGTCATATATATAGGGGAGGTGCTGTCCGCTTCAACGTAAAATAGGTTGTGGTCGATACATAATAGTTATGATGCTTAAATGATAACGATAGTATCGTTTCTCTTATTGTAGACTAAGGAGTTGTGACAATTGCATAGCTTGTGATTGGGGCAGTATATACAAGGTATGTGAGGCTATCCCTTTTCTTATTTTGTACGACTCCGATTGTACATAATGTAATGAACTAGCTTCCAAAGATACTCTACTCTTAGAAGCTAGCAGTACTTACATTGCTTCCCCTCTTATGGAACGATTGATGTTAATGTTGCTTCTCTTATTAATATGTTATCAATGTTATTGGTACTTCCTGATTCTTATAAGGTTCGTAATGAAGAGTTGGTCCTAATAACGTGTACAGAGGATACCGACCTTACGTCACTTCGAAAGGTTTAGAATCTGATTCCATGAGTTGAACATGCATTATGTATATGTATCTATTTTACTCTACCGACCCGCGCGTCGGCCGGGTACGGCACATATTGTGCAACTACTGATCAGTTGGGTTTTACTGAGCTCCACGTGGCTGGGTACGATTCTACCGAACCTTATGATGGTCGGGTACGTTTTTACCGAGCCTATTATGGTCGGGTACGATATGATGATGATGATGCCCACAGAGGCGTATGTTTTAAAAATTTATGTATACATACATATGTATCATGCATTTCATGTCAGTAGCCCTCAGAGGTACTCAGATGTTCCAGGTTGTATATTCTCCATCCCTGCTTACATTACTATTCGTAATTATGGTTCCCTGCCTTACATACTCAGTACTTTATTCGTACTGATTTTCTTTTGTTTGTGGACGCTGCATGTCGTGCTACAGGTCCTGATATACAGGCAGGTGCAGCTCCCCCACCACAGTAGGCTGTCCAGTTCAGCGGTGATTGGCGAGATCCCTTCTCCGGACTTGTCGCGGTCTTGGTATGCATTTTTTGTTATAGACATTATGGGTATGTCGGGGCCCTGTTCTGGCTATGTTGCAGTACTTATGTTCCTTTAGAGGCTCATAGACAATTGTCGACTCATGTATAGTTTGGTATGCCTTATCGGCTGTTTTTTGTTGTATAGTCTTTCATGGTAGCGTGGTAGCTCGTACCTTATATGTAGTTTCTTGATTGTCTGGTCATCCCCTGCTATATATGTTCATGCCATCATATTTTATTGCTGGTTGTCCATGATCCAGGTCTACCATTTATATTGATCTCGTCAACCCTAAAATATAATAAAAAAAGGTTAGATAAAGTGTACGTTGGTGCTCGACAAGTATGGTCGGGTGCTAGTCATGGCCCTCCAGTTTGGGTCGTGACAGATACTCACTAGGTACCGTTACGTTGTACTCATGCTATGGTTCTGCATATTTTTTTGCAGATCTAGGTACTTTTGATCGTGTTGTTGGGAGTTATGTTTGTGCGGCTGGAGACTTCAAGGTATACCTACTTAATGTTCGTAACCTTGGAGTCACTTTCAGTTATCTTCCCATTACTGTTTGTTCTTTTATCAAACAATGTTGTATTAGAGATTTTAACACATTTCCGTAGAGCTTATGACTCAATTTCACCGGGTTTTAGGAATGTTGTATTGTGAATTTGCATTAGAGTTATTATAAGTCTTTTTAGCTTTATTTAATATTTTTAGTCGTTATTTCTGTAATATTTCCTTGTTGATTAGGCTTACCTAGTATTAGAGCTCTAGGTTGATAGGTGCTACGAGTCGTAAGCAAGTATAGTAGACTCTCGTAGATCGGTATGGAGACGTCTGTACTTATCTTCAAGAGGCTACAAAACTATTAGTATATCCCACTTCTTTCATTCCTTATCATGCGACATTGATTCAAGTTGAATCGTATATCTTATATTCCCATGCATCCATATGTGTATGATATTGTGCACTCGATATCACCTATGCGTTGATGGTTTGTGAAGCTGTGGATGGGCTACAAGGGGGCCATGGATACTCAATCATTATCTTGAGGTGTTGTCCAGACTGAGGATGCGGATGTATTAATAGATCATTCAGTTGTTCACATGGGGGTGCAGCAGATTCTGGCATCTAGTTGATAAGTATGAGCTTGGGAATATTTAATTGGTTGCATGATTGTCACGATCGTGGTAGAGGCATGAAACGGTGTTGATTTGAGGATAGTTGGTGGTTTTAGAGACTTTGTGTTTTGTATGGGTCTTCTATTTAGTGAAAGGTACATATTGTCATTCAAGGCACTTGGGGAAACAAACGTGACTGTCACGAGGATAGGCATGCGCTTAGTAGATGATTTGAGGTATCTTATTTTTGGTGTTGTTTCAGCTATAAAGGTTGGTATTGTGGATCATCGAATATTATGTCATATGGCTTCACATCAAGTGGGGGAGTCCACTATCGACGATTAGATTGCAGGGTCATGTGTTATATCAGTTTTTGCCTAAGATGTATATGTGGTATTGAAGGGTTCCCAGGAACTTGTATATGAGTAAGATATGAGATTTGCATGCGATAATGCTTGGACTTGCAGTATTTCCACGTTATTGATAATTCTACATTTTAGCATCAGAGAGGTTAGAGAAACAACTTCAGATTCACAGAAGGTCTCTTCAGAGTGGGTATTTCGGTTGCGACATTATGGGGTACTTCAGAAGAAATATAGTGGTTTATGAGCTTCTAGGTTATATGGTTGTGCTAGGATCTTCTACATTGAGCTTTGGTTATGATCTCCATGTACCGACAAGGAAAAGTGTCACCCTGAAGAAAATTTGAGGAGGATTTGAAGAAATTGGTCAACTCGGTGGCGCCGGGATAGCATAGCAATAAAGTACTCTTGGGTTTGACGGTTTGTGTGACTTGGTTGAGTTAAGAAAATTTAGTTTTGCGGGCTTGGTAATGTGCGTCCGAATTTTGAAGAGTTCTTGATGATGCCGACCATAACTTGAGCTGGCTGATTTCTATTGACATAAGGAATATGTTGTGCATTATGGTTTTCTCCTAGAAAGATATCAGAAGTTAAGAGAATGCTGGCACTATTGGATATCGCAAGTGAAGAACGTGTATTTTAGGAGGGCACCTTGTGTTTTGACTTGTGGATGCTTGATTAGTGTTACGGTGATCGCCTAGTTTTGGGGCTTCTGAGGTTCAAGTTTTTCTACGTGGCATGAAAGGTCTATATGGGTATTTTCTATAAGACGATGGAGTATGAGTGATGTATTAGACATTGGAGTGGCAGGTTTGAGATTGGGTATGGAGATTCTGATATTCATGAGGTTTTGGGGCTGGATGTCCTTGTAGGTGAACTATTCCTTGATTGTCGATTGTGAAAAAATGTTGAGAATAGGATAACTGATGGCATACATTATGGATTGGTTGCTATGGACTTTTGTAAGGCCATTTATTTGTTTGGAATTGATCGGAATTGGTTTGGGGGATTTTTGAAGGTCTAATGAGAATGTGTATTCTATATTATATTAGGTTTGGTTACTTTTACACAATTGCTATTGAGGGTATATTATCGGGAAGAATGGACGTTATTCATGGCCTCAATCCATGTTATGTGCTTCTCTCTTATTCTATGATGGGTCATGAAGTAATATGACTATTCACACGCATGTTGTAATCTCATTCAAGCCTTAAGGTGATATTGGGTGAGATGGCCCTCATGATATTAATTTGCTCATTCGTGCCCTAATTCATTTTTTAACAGTTATATTTGTGCACTCTAACGTTCTTGATATTGGCATATATGTGATTAGTAACCCCGAGCATTTAGGGCTCGATGGGTATCCCTATGTGGATTGATATATTTGGGATCGGGTTGCGTGCCGCAATGGAGTTATGTGGGATACCCTTCCTTGTGTTTACTTCATGTTTAATTTTCCCGTTGTGGGATGAGTTAATGAATTATACTTTCTTATTATGTCTATTGTACTTGTTAGGTAGTCCTCGTACCTTGCTTTCTTTCTATTTTACTACATATCTGAGTTATTGCTTGTTTAGTGTACAGACTGTGTTGTGTAATAACCCATGTGATTTTTGTGTGACTTGTTAGTTGGGCTACTTGTATTGGCTGAGACGAGATTTCTAGACTTGAGATTTGCACTATTGTATCGGGATGAGGAGTATTTGGAAGAATGATACCATATTTCTGCCCAAAATTAGGTAATGGCTATGTCAGAATTTAACCAAACTTTGCGGACATGTCCAAAATCATCATGCAAACCTATTGCAAATATTAAAACCTAATTCCGAGTCCGTTTACCCAAAATGTTGTAACAACCCGGCCTGTCATTTTATGTGTTACCGCTCCATTTTTCCCATTTCTGCTTCTTATTGTCTTGTTCAGCTGTATTATGTGTTATCGGGCTAGTTGGCTTGAGTTCGGAGAGGTTTTGGTAAGGTTTGAGACACTTAGTCTCTTTTAAGTACGCTTAAGTTGGAAAAGTGAACCGAATGTTGACTTATGTGAAAAAGGGCTCGGATGTGAATTCCAATGATTCGGATAGCTTCGGGAGATGATTTGGCACTTAGGAGTGTGATCGGAACGTGTTTTGGAGGTCCATGGTAAATTTAGGCTTGAATTGGCGAAGTTGGAATTTTGGCATTTTCCGGTTGTTAGCTGAGATTTTGATATAGGGGTCGAAATGGAATTATGGGAGTTGCAATAGGTCCGTCATGTCATTTGGGATGTGTGTGCAAAATTTCAGGTCATTCGGACGTGGTTTGATAGACTTTTTGATGAAAAGCGGAATTCGGAAGATTTTTGGAACCTTAGGCTTGAATCCGATCTGTTTTGGTTGATTCGATGTTGTTTGAGGTGTTTTAAAGATTGGTATAAGTTTGGATAGTGGTATATGACTTGTTTGTGCTTTAGGTTGAGGTCCCGGGGGCCTCGGGGTGATTTCGGATGGTTGACGGAAGGATTTTGAGTTGGGTTTGGCAGCTGAAGTGTTTCTATTGTTGTCATAACCGCCCTTGCGGCTAGGGGACCACAGGTGCGGACTCGTGGAAGTGGAGATGGAGCCACAGATGCGGCCAAGATGAAATTAGATGGAACCGCAGAAGCGGTTAGGAGAGCGCACCTGCGGTAGCGTAGGTGCGGGAATGTAATTGCATATACGGAAAAGGACCTTTAAGTGAATACCGCAGATACGGTGGGTTAGACTACAGAAGCGGAAATAGGACCGCAGGTGCGGAATCCCTGGGTCAGAAAGTATCTATTTCATCCTTCGCGATTTTCACCCTTTCTTCACCATTTTAAATCGACTTTGGAGCTTTTTGGGGGATTTTGAAGTGGGAATCAGAGGGAACTTCATTGAGGTAAGATTTTTGATCCTAAAACTCGTCCCTACGATGTTATTTCATGGATTAAGCTTAAAATTTATGGAAAATTGTGGGTAAATATTGAAGGAACTAGAGCTTGAGATTGGAGACCTTTGATTAAGGATTTGAGAGGTCATTTGTGGTCGGATTTTGGTACTTTTGATATGGATGAACTCATGGGAGGATAAGGAGTTTATTGATGTAATTTTTATTGAATTCCGAGATGTGGGCCCGGGAGTCGGGTTTGGTTACTTTTGGGATTTGTATTGTAATTTGATTTCTTTCGAGACGGCTTTATTCCCTTAGCATATTTTGATGGTTATGTACTGATTTTGGTTAGATTTGGAGCATCGGAGGCCGATTCGAGAGACAAGGGCGTCGCGAGCTAGGTTTGGACCGGATAGAGGTGAGTAATGATTGTAAATGTTGTCCTGAGGGTATGAAAACCCAGATTTCACATCGTTGTGCTACTTTGAGGTGACGCACACGCTAGCTGACGAGTGTGGGGTCATGCACCATTGGGAATTGTGACTTGGTACGTCCCGTATTACTGTTTAACTAAGTATTTGATTAAAAAACATTTGCTATCATCATGCGTTGGGCCTCGTGCCATATTTGGGCCTCGTGCCAAATATTTTGGATCATTAGCGGATTTTTACTACTATTCCTCACTAATTTGACTTCATATTTATATTGAGTCATGTTGTATTCTACTATTTTCATAACTTAACCATATTTACTCTGTTTTGACATTTTAAATGATATTCTGGGCTGAGCATGATATTTTTACAGTGTTTGAGTGGCTTTTAGAGATTTCTGACTGAGTAGGGCCGAGGGCCTATGTTGTAAGGTTATGTTACAACCCATATCCACACGCGTTAGTTCATACTATATATTAGTTAACATAAATCCAAGAAGGAATTACCTTTGAGATGATAAGAAGTTAATCCTATTGGTCTTAAGTGATACAAGGGTGTATAAGGGTGATTAACAAGTATTAGAAGTTAAACGAATCAAGGATGTTGTAACTCGTATTTTCAAGTAAACCTAGAGGTTCTTAATACACTCAAGATGTCATGTATTAAGGTATTTGAATCATATAATATCCGTATCATAAGTCTTGAAGTCAAGCGAGTTATGAAACAAAAGTCGACAAACGTTGTCGCAACTTAGGTTCATAATTTTACTTAAACATTAGGTCAAATATTTCTAAGCTTTTCTCCTAATTTACAAGAACTTATGGGGTGATCTACCCACCAAATTAAATATCTATGAGTCTAGTTTCCAACGCATTAAACCGTTTGTCAATACGATCTAGGAGTATAGAGATATTCATATTTTCGCAAGCCTGCACAGATTGGTAGATGACAAGTAGGTGCATCACCTACTTGCCAAAATGATAAGGCAAAATTAAAAGACCTAAGTCGGCCAAGAGAGGACTTTTAAGGGGTTATGAACTCAGTTATTTCATCCATATTTCAGACCCTCAAAACTAAAGTTAACCCCTGCAACTCCTCCCCAAAAATCCCACACAAATCCTAATCGATTTTCCATCTCTTTCAAGTTCTATTTGAAGGTAAAACCTAGAGTTTGAAGAACCAAGGGAAGGGCTGAGTTATCCAACAAGTAAGGTAAGTTACTTCCATCTTTCATACATTTTTCTCTTCTGTGAATTCATGGTAATTCGTTCTATACATGTAAGAACTCACGGGACGGTGATCGAAAGCCGTGAGTTCGAGTTATTCACTTGTAGCGGACTATTTTGTGGACTATTTTGTGTTGCTGTTGGGCTGCGTGTTTTACTACTATTTTGTGGAGTTTTGGAGGTGGAAGGGTGTGGAGAAACACCATATATATGTAGGTTTGTGGGCTGATAGTTATTCATAACATTTCCGGATCGTTTGACACGACTACGGTGGCCGTCGTATGCATGATGTAATTAGGTTGTGCGTGGACTGTTTTGGGAGGCTCAATATGTTTATTATTGATGTTGTTTGGGCTGTTTGGTGATTGTTTTGAATGATGTGAAGTCATATATATAGGGGAGGTGCTGTCCGTTTCAGCGTAAAATAGGTTGTGGTCGATACATAATAGTTATGACGCTTAAATGATAACGATAGTATCGTTTCTCTTATTGTAGACTAAGGAGTTCTGACAATTGCATAGCTTACGATTGGGGCAGTGTATACAAGGTATGTGAGGCTATCTCTTTCCTTCTTTTGCACGACTCCGATTGTACATAATGTAATGAACGAGCTTCCAAAGATACTCTACTCTTAGAAGCTAGTAGTACTTACATTGCTTTCCCTCTTATGGAACGATTGATGTTAATGTTGCTGCTCTTATTCTTATGTTATCAATGTTGTTGGTACTTCCTGATTCTTATAAGGTTCATAGTGAATAGTTAGTCCTAATAACGTGTACAAAGGATACCGACCTTACGTCACTCCAAAAGGTTTAGAATGTGATTCCATGAGTCGGGCGTGCATTATATATATGTATCTATTTGACTCTACCAAGTCGCGCTATAGTCGGCCAGGTACGACACCTATTGTGCAACCACTGATCAGTTGGGTTTTACCGAGCTCCACGTGACCGGGTACGATTCTACCAAGCCTCATGATGGCTGGGTACGTTTTTTACCGAGCCTATTATGGTTGGGTACGATATGATGATGATGATGATGCCCACAGAGGCATATGTTTTAAACGTTTATGTATACATACATATATATCATGCATTGCATGTCAGTAGCCCTCAGAGGTACTTGGATATTCCAGGTTATATATTCTCTATCCCTGCTTACATTATTGTTCGTATTTATAGTTCACTGCCTTACATACTTAGTACTCTATTTGTACTGACGTCCTTTTGTTTGTTGATGCCGCATGTCGTGCTGCAGGCCCTGATAGACAGGCAAGTGCAGCTCCCCCGCCACAGTAGGTTGTCCAGTTCAGCAGTGATTGGCGAGATCCCTTCTCCGGACTTGCCGTGGTCTTGGTATGCATTTTGTTATACACATTATGGGTATGTCGGGGCCCTGTTCCGACTATGTTGCAGCACTTATGTTCATTTAGAGGCTCATAGACAGGTGTCGACTCATGTATAATTTGGTATGCCTTGTCGGCTAGTTTTTGTTGTATAGTCTTTCATGGTAGTGTGGTAGCTCGTACCTTATATGTAGTTTCTTGATTGTCTGGTCATCCCATGTTATGTATGTTCATGCCATCATATTTTATTGTTGGTTGTCCATGATCTATGTCTACCATTTATATTGATCTCGTCAACCCTAAAAGATAATAAAAAAAGGTTAGATAAAATGTACGTTGGTGCTCAGCAAGTATGGTCGGGTGCTAGTCATGGCCATCCAGTTTGGGTCGTGACAGGTTACTATGGGATCGGGTTGCGTGCCGCAACGGTATTGTGTTGATTCATGATTATAAGGCCGAGGGCCGATTTGTTATGCCACAAGATGGCTTGATATGAGGTCGAGAGCCTATTTGATTATGCACGAGATGGCTTGATATTGCGCTTGGGCAGTAAGGGGCCCCTCCCAGGGTCTATACACCCCTAAAGAGCAGGTACCCAGTGTGAGATATGATATAGCCCGAGGGGCTGATGTTGTTCGATGTTATTGCCTGAGGGGCTAATACGAGTGATTGTGAGATAACCCGAGGGGCTGATTCTATTGGTATTTTGCCCGAGGGGCTAATTTTATATGTCTATCTTTTCTCACAGCTTTTCATTCACTCGTTTAATTTCTTAAAGTTGTTTTAAAGAGGTTTCTATCGAGCTAAGGTGTTTCTACAAGTTTATTTTTACTGATTATTGCCTTGTTCTAATTTTACACTACTTTTTTGTAGCATTTCACTGTGTTGTACGTGTTTTCTTATCGCTCAGATGCATTTACTTTTATTACTCACCGAGTTGGTATACTCACATTACTCCCTACACCCTGTGTACAGATTCAGGAGCCTCAGGTCCCGCTAGCGACGGCTAATTTCTTCCAGCAAGCTATTCGGAGTTCACTAGGTAGCTGCTCGGCGTTTGCAGTCCAGTGCTTCTCCCTCTTATCTTACTTTCCTTTGTATTAGCTATGTAATAGACTGTATAGTCTCTTTCATACTCTTAGTCAGATGTTTAGATGCTCATGACTAGTGACACCCCGATGTCGGGCTGTGTTTATTTCCGCATTTGTTTTATTTCACTTTATTTTGGAATTTATCACTTATTAATGGCTAAATTATGAATTAAATAACTTTTAATTGGTATTGGGTGTTTGTGTCGGCTGGCCTTGTTTCACGATAGGCGCCATCACGCCCGAGTCCGTATTTTGGATCGTGACAAGTTGGTATCAAAGCCAAGGATACATATGTCTCACGAGTCATGAGAAAGTTTAGTAGAGTCTCACGGATCGGTACTGAGACGTCTGTATTTATCCTCGGGAGGCTGCAGAACCTTTAGGAAAAACTTCATATTCTTGAAATTCTTGTCGTGCGAATCTATTGATCCGAGCACTAAACTTTTGTTATTCTATTCTCTCACAGATGGTGAGGATAAGAGCAACCGGTCAAGATGGACGACCATCAACACCACCAGCTAGGTCCACTAGAGGCCGAGGACGTGGTCGAGGTCGTGGTAGGGGCAGGGGTGTAACCCGCACAGCAGCTAGGGCAGCACCTGCAGATCCACCAGCCACCCTAGTTCATGATTAGGTCCTAGTTGTGGACGCTCCAATAGCACCAGCTCAGGCACCAGCTATGCCTATTGTGATTTCAAGTCTTCAGGAGGCCCTAGCTCAAATTCTATCAGTATGCACTGGCCTAGCTCAGGCTGTCTCACTTACTACAACCGCAGCTACTTCTTAGGCTGGGGAGGCACTCAAACGTCCACCGCTCGCACACCTGACCAGGTCGTGTAGGGACTTCAGACGCCGGGGGCACCTCCAGCCCAGCCGATTGCTGTTGCTTAGGACTATGTAGCTCCTGCTATGCCAGATAACGAGCAGCGTAGGTTGGAGTGGTTTGGTAGACTTTAGCCTCCGACTTTCAGTAGTACAGAGGGCGAGGATGCCCAGGTTTTCTTGGACAAGTGTTAGAGGATTCTTCGTACAGTAGGTATTCTGGAGACTAGCGGGGTCGCTTTCACTACTTTTCAGTTTTTTGGAGCGGCCTTCACTTGGTGGGAGGCTTATGAGAGGCATATGCCTGTTGGTGCAGCACCCCTTGCCTGGTAGCAGTTCTCCGTTCTCTTTTTGGAGAAGTATATGCAATAGTCTTGTAGAGAGGAGCTGCGAGCAGTTCGAGTGGTTACGTCAGGAAGAGTTGACTGTGATGCAGTATGAGATGAGGTTCTCGAAGTTAGCTCGTCATGCGGTTTGGTTGGTTCCTATAGAGAGAGAGAGAGGATTAGAAGGTTCGTTGATGGCCTCACGTATCAGCTCTGGATTCTTATGACCAGGGATAGGGTGTTTGATTCTACTTTTGAGGAGGTTGTTGACATTGCTCGCGAGATTGAGTCAGTTCGTCGCCAGGATGATATGAGAGGGAGGCCAAGAGGCCTCGGGGATCTGGTAGTTATGGTGGTGCTTCTTCGAGAGGTCAGTTTCAGCATGGTAGAGGCTATACATTCAGACATGCTCAGTTATCTCGCCCAGGTTATCGTGGGGCGTCATCGGGTCATGGTTCTCACAGTTCTCATCAGGGCCAGTCATCACTCAGTGCCCTTCCATCCCAGAGTTCGTCCCGTGATCCATCAGTTCAAGGCTCTTCTTTGCCAGGTGTATCTGCTAGTAATTCCGATGCCAGGGGTTCCCTTGAGTCCACGTCTCCAGCACTAGGGAGGTTCTATGAGTGTGGAGAGTTAGGTCATATGTGGAGGAAATGTCCTCGTCGTCTTGGGGGTTCATCTCAGCAGAGTAGTCAGCCATCGGCTTCAGTACCAGTTACTTCACCACTACCCGCCCAGCCAACTAGGGGTGGGGGCCAGTCAGCTAGGGGTCTCCCTAGAGTAGGAGGCCGATCAGGTGGCGCTAAGGGTCATTTTTATGCACTCCTAGCTAGACCCGATGTTATTACTTCAGATGCCGTAATCACAGGTATTTTCTTAGTCTGCTACAGAGATGCCTCTATATTATTTGATCGTGGTTCCACTTATTCTTATGTGTCATCATACTTTACTCGTTATTTGGATACGCCTTGTGAGTCTCCTGTTTTATCTGTTCGTGTATCTACTCCGGTGGGTGATACTGTTGTTGTAAATCGTATGTACCGGTCATGTATGGTGACTATTGGGGGTCTGGAGACCCGAGTGGATATTTTGTTGTTATATATGGTAGACTTCGATGTTATATTGGGCATGGATTGGCTATATCTGTGTCGCGCTATTTTTGACAATCATACTAAGACAGTGACATTGGCTATGCCAGGTGTGCCACAGATTGAGTGGCGAGGTTTGATTGATTATGTTCCCAGTATGGTAATTTCATTCTTGAAGGCCCAATGTATGGTTGGGAAGGGTTGTCTTTCATACTTAGCCTTTGTGAGATGTTGGTACAGAGACTCCTAGTATTGATTCTATTCTTGTTATGAGGGATTTTCCCGATGTGTTTTCTGCAGACCTGTCGGGCATGCCACCAGACAGTGATATTGATTTTGGTATTGACCTGGTGCCGGGAACTCAGCCCATTACTATTCCACCGTATCATATGGCACCAGCAGAGTTGAAGGAGTAGAAGAAGCAGCTTCAGAAACTCCTTGATAAGGGGTTTATTTGGCCTAGTGTGTCTCCTTGGGGTGCGCCTGTTCTATTTGTGAAGAAGAAGGATGGCACGATGAGGATATGCATTAATTACAGGCAGTTGAACAAAGTAACAATCAAGAACAAGTAACCTTTGCCTCGTATCAATAATTTGTTTGACCAGCTTCAGGGAGCGAGAGTATTCTCCAAGATTGATCTCCATTTAGGTTATCACCAGTTGAAGATCAGGGACTCGAATATTCTTAAGATAGCTTTCAGGACCTGATATGGTCATTATGAGTTCTTGGTGATGTCTTTTAGGCTGACCATATCCCCAGTAGCGTTCATGCATTTGATGAACAGCATGTTTCGGCCTTATCTAGACTCATTTGTCATAGTTTTCATTGATGATATTTTGGTGTACTCGCGTAGTTAGGAGGAGCATGTGGAGTATTTAAGAGTTGTGTTGCAGAGATTGAGGGAGGAGAAGCTTTATGCAAAGTTCTCCAAGTATGAGTTTTGGCTCAGTTTAGTGGCTTCCTGGGTACGTGGTGTCCAGTAAAGGTATTCAGGTTGATCCGAAACAGATAGAAGCGGTTCAGAGTTGGCCTAGATCATCCTCAGCTACAGAGATTCGTAGATTCCTTGGTTTGGCTAGTTATTACCGTTGGTTTGTTTAGGGATTTTCATATATCGCATCACCCTTGACCAAGTTGACTCAGAAGGGTTCTCCATTTATGTGGTCGGATGAGTGTGAAGAGAGTTTTAAGAAGCTCAAGACTGCCTTGACCACAACTCTAGTGTTAGTTTTTCCATCAGCTTCAGGTTCATATACTGTGTATTGTGATGCTTCGAGAGTTGGTATTGGGTGTGTATTAATGCAGGAGGATAGAGTTATTGCTTATGTTTCTCGTCAGTTGAATCCCAATGAGAAGAACTACCCTGTTCACGACTTGAAGTTGGCTGCCATTGTTTACGCGTTGAAGATTTGGAGGCATTATTTGTATGGTGTGTCTTGTGAGGTGTTTATTGATAATCGTAGCTTCCAGCACTTGTTCAAGCAGAAGGATCTCAATTTGAGGCAGCGGAGATGGTTGAAGCTGCTAAAGGATTATGATATTACTATTTTGTACCACCCGAGGAAGGCCAATGTGGTGGCCGATGCTCTGAGTATGAAGGCGGTGAGTATGGGGAGTTTAGTGTATATTCCTGTTAAGGAGAGATCTTTTGCAGTTGATGTTCAGGCCTTGGCCAATCGGTTTGTGAGGTTGGATATTTCGGAGCCCAGTCGGGTATTGGCTTGTGTGATTTCTCGGTCTTCCTTATTTGATCGCATCAGAGAGCGCTAGTATGATGATCTTCATTTGCTTGTCCTTAAGGATAGGGTTTAGCACGATGATGCCATAGATGTGACTATTGGTGATGATAGGGTGTTGAGGATGCAGGGCCTGATATGTGTGCCCAATGTGGATGGGCTTCGGAAGTTGATTATGGAGAAGGCCTATAGCTCACGGTATTCTATTCATCCGGGTGACGCAAAGATGTATCAGGATTTGAGATAGCATTATTGGTGGAGGAGAATGAAGAAGGACATTGTGGGATTTGTAGCTCGGTGTCTCAATTGTCAGCAGGTAAAATATGAGCATCAGAGACCGGGTGGCTTGCTTCAGCGGATGGATATTCCAGAGTGGAAGTGGGAGCGGATCACCATGGACTTTGTAGTTGGGCTCCCACGGACTTTGAAGAAGTTTGATGCTATTTGGGTTATTGTGGATTGGTTGACCAAGTCCGCGCACTTCATTCCTATGTGTACTACCTATTCTTCAGAGCGGTTGGCAGAGATCTATATCCGAGAGATTGTTCATTTGCATGGTGTCCCAGTTTACATCATTTCAGATAGGGGCACTCAGTTTACTTCACAGTTTTGGAGGTCGGTGCAGCGAGAATTGGGTACTCAGGTTGAGTTGAGCACGACTTTTTACCCTCCGAGGGATGGTTAGTCCGAGCGCACTATTCAGATATTGGATGACATGTTGTGTGCTTGTGTCATTAATTTTGGAGGGTCATGGGATCAGTTTCTACCGCTCGCAGAGTTTGTTTATAACAACAGTTACCAGTCAGGTATTCAGATGGCTCCATATGAGGCTTTGTATGGGAGGCGGTGTAGATCTCCAGTTGATAGGATTGAGCAGGGTGAGGCTAGACTATTGGGTACAGACTTGGTGTAGGATGCTTTAGACAAGGTGAAGGTGATTCAGGAGAGGCTTCGTACAGCGCAGTCAAGACAAAAGAGTTATGCTGACCGGAAGGTTCGGGATGTGCCCTACATGGTTGGTGAGAAGGTTCTGTTGAAGGTTTCACCCATGAAGGGTGTTATGAGATTTGGAAGAAGGGTAAATTGATTCCTCGATTTATTGAGGCCTTTTGAGGTACTTCGGAGGATTGGGGAGGTGGATTATGAGCTTGCTTTACCACTCAGCTTATCGAGTGTGCATATGGTATTTCATGTTTCTATGCTCCAGAAGTATATTGGGATCCACCTGATGTTCTGGATTTCAGCACGGTTCAGTTAGATGATGATTTGACTTATGATGTGGAGCCAGTAGCTATTTTGGAGCGTCAGGTTCGAAAGTTGAGGTCAAAGGATATAGCTTCAGTGAAAGTGCAGTGGAGAGGTTGGCCCATGGAGGAGGCTATTTGGGAGACCGAGCGGGAGATGCGAAGCAGATATCCTCACCTATTTTAGGCTTCAGGTATATTTCTTGACCCGTTCAAGAATGAACGTTTGTTTAAGAGGGGGAGGATGTAACGACCCGGCCGGTCGTTTCAAGTGTTACCACTCCGTTTTTCCCATTTTTGCTTCTTATTGTCTTGTTCAGATGTATTATGTGTTATCGGGTTGGTTGGCTCGGGTACAGAGAGGTTTTGGTAAGGTTTGAGACACTTAGTCTCTTTTGAGTAAGCTTAAGTTGGAAAAGTCAACCGGATGTTGACTTATGTGAAAAAGGGCTTGGATGTGAATTCTGATGGTTCATATAGCTTTGGGAGATAATTTTGGACTTAGGAGTGTGATCGAAACGTGTTTTGGAGATCCGTAGTAGATTTAGGCTTGAATTAGCGAAGTTGGAATTTTGGCATTTTTCGGTTGTTTGGTGAGATTTTGATATGGGGGTCAGAATGGAATTCTTGGAGTTGCAATAGGTCCGTCGTGTCATTTGGGATGTGCGTGCAAAATTTCAGGTCATTCGGACGTGGTTTGATAGACTTTTTGATCAAAAGTGGAACTCGAAAGATTTTTGGAACCTTATGCTTAAATCCGATGTGTTTTGGTTGATTCGATGTTGTTTGAGGTGTTTTGAAGATTGGTATAAGTTTGGATAGTGGTATATGACTTGTTTGTGCTTTTGGTTGACGTCCCAGGGGCATCGGGGTGATTTCGGATGGTTGACGGAAGGATTTTGAGTTGGGTTTGGCAGCTGAAGTGTTTCTATTGCTGTCATAACCGCACCTGCAGCTAGGGGACCGCACGTGTGGACTTACAGAAGTAGAGATGGAGCAGCAGATGCGGCCAAGAGGGAATCAGTTGGAACCGCAGAAGCGGCTAAGGGAGTTCACTTGTTGTAGCGTAGGTGCGGGAATGTGATCGCAGATGCGGAAAAGGACCTTTAAGTGAAAACTGCAGTTGCGGTGGGTTAGACCACAAAAGCGGAAATAGGACCGCAGGTGCGGAATCCCTGGGTCAGAATGTATATATTTCATCCTTCGCGATTTTCAGCCTTTCTTCACCATTTTAAATCGACTTTGGAGCTTTTTGGGGGATTTTAAAGAGGGAATCAGAGGGAACTTCATTAAGGTAAGATTTTTTATCATAAAACTCGTCCCTATGGTGTTATTTCATGGATTAGGCTTGAAATATATGGATATTTGTGGGAAAATATTGTAGAAACTAGGGCTTGAGATTGGAGACCTTTGATTAAGGATTTGAGGATCATTTGTGGTCATATTTTGGTACTTTTGATATGGATGAACTCGTGGGAGGATAAGGAGTTTATTGATGTAATTTTTATCGAATTTCGAGACGTGGGTTTGGGGGTCGGGTTTGGTCACTTTTGGGATTTGTGTTGTAATTTGATTTCTTTCGAATGGGCTTTGTTCCCTTAGCATATTTTGATGGTTATGTACTGATTTTGGTTAGATTTGGAGCATCTGGAGGCCAATTCGAGAGTCAAGGGCATCACGAGCTACAGTTTGGACCGGATAGAGTGAGTAATGATTGTAAATGTTATCCTGAGGGTATGAAACCCCGGATTTCACATCGTTGTGCTACTTTGAGGTGACACACATGCTAGATGACAAGCGTGGGGTCATGCACCGTTGAGGATTGTGACTTGGTCCGTCCCGTATGATTGTTTAACTGCATATTTGATTGAAAACTAATTGTTATCATCATGCTTTGGGCCTCGTGCCATAGTTGGGCCTCGTGCCATAGTTGGGCCTCGTGCCAACTATTTTGAACCCTTAGGGGATTTTTACTACTATTCCTCACTAATTTCACTTCATATTTGTACTCAACCTTGCTGTATTCTACTATTTTCATAACTCATCCATATTTACTCTGTTTTGACATCTTAAATGATATTCTGGGCTGAGCATCATATTTTTACTATGCCCGAGTGGCTTTTAGAGATTTCTGACTGAGTAGGGCCGAGGGCATGTGTTGTGAGGTGACTATGGGATGGGGTTGCGTGCCGTAGCGATATTGTGTTGATTCATGATTGTGAGGCCGAGGGCCAATTTGTTATGCCAAAAGGTGGCTAGATATGAGGCCGATAGCCTATTTGATTATGCCACGAAATGGCTTGATATTGTGCTTGGGCCGTAAGGGGCCCCTCCTGGAGTCTGTACACCTCAGTGAGCGCGGGTACCTAGTGTGAGATATGATATAGCCCGAGGGGCTCATACAAATGATTGTGAGATAGCCCGAGGGGTTGATTCTGTTGGTATTTTGCCTGAGTGGCTAATTTTATATGTATATCTTTTCTCACCGCTTTTCATTCACTCGTTTAACTGCTAAAAGTTGTTTTAAAGAGGTTTCTATCGAGCTAAGGTGTTTTTACGAGTTTATTTTTATTGATTATTGCCTTGTTCTGATTTTACACTGCCTCTTTGTAGCATTTCACTGTGTTCTACGTGTTTTCTTATCGCTCAACTGCCTTTACTTTTATTACTCATTGAGTTGGCGTACTCACATTACTCCCAGCACCCTGTGTGCAGATTCAGGATCCTCGGGTCCCGCTAGCGAGGGCTGATTGCTTCCAGTAGGCTGTTCGGAGTTTACTAGGTAGCTGCTCGGAGTTCGCAGCCCAGTGCTTCTCCCTCTTATCTTATTTTCCTTTGTATTAGCTCTGTAATAGACTATGTAGTCTCTTTCATACTCTTAGTCAGATGTTTAGATGCTCATGACTGGTGACTCCCCGATATCAGGCTGTGACGACCTGGCCGGTCGTCTTAAGAATTTACACCTCGATCCCATATTAACTGCTTTCCCCAAGTTTATTCCTGCTAATTTGATTTTCCCAGATGTTTTTGAGTTTCGGAGAGTTTTGGGACACTTAGTCCCTAAATGAGAGTTTAAGTGTTGAAAAGTTGGACGTAGTCGGAACAGTCTGAAGACGGCCTTGGAATGGAAATTCGATGGTTCCCTTAGCTCCGTTGGGTGATTTCAGGCTTAGGGGCGTATTCGGATTGTGTTTTGGAGGTCCGTAGCTAATTTAGGCTTGAAATGTCGAAAGTTGAATTTTTGAAATTTCTGGTTCGATAGTGAGATTTTGATCCGAGGGTCTAAATGGAATTCCAGAAGATAGAGTAGCTCCGTAGTGTTGAATGTGACGTGTGTGCAAAATCTCAGGTCATTCGGATGAGGTTTGATAGACTTTTGATCGAAAGCGTATTTGTAGAGTTTTTGGAATTCTTAGGCTTGAATCCAATGAGAAATAAGTGTTTTGATGTTGTTTTGTGCATTCCGAAGATTGGAACAAGTTCGAATGAGGTTATAGGATATGTTGGTATGTTGGGTGAAGATCCTGGGGGCCTCAGGTGAGTTTCGGGGGGTTAACCGGACCATTTCTTGATGTTTGAATTGCAGAAAAACTGTTGGTGTGTTGCAGACCAATTATTCTTCGTGTCCGCGACTGGCCATCGCATTCGCGAAGGGATAGGACGTGGAGCTGAAGGTTTGGCCTTCGCGTTCGCAAGGGAGGTCCCGCATTCCCGAAGGGCTGGGGACTTGATCTATGCATTTGCGAGAAGGGGGGTGCTTTCGCGATGAGCTGGGAGCTGAGCCTTCGCATTAGAGAAGAAGGAAAAATGGTCAACGTCAATTTGTGCTTCGCGAATGCGAAGGTTTAACCGCGTTCGCGAAGAAGGAATTACCTAGGCAGATATAAGATTTCAAAATCGAGGGTTTAGCCATTTTTATCAAAACTTAAGCTTGGGAGCTCGGATTTGAGCGAGATTTTGAGGGTTTTAAAGAGATATCGATTGGGTAACGATTCTAGACTCATTTTTGCTTGTAACCCATTAATCTAAACATGAATTCATCCTTTAATTGCGAAATTTGTATGAAAATTGGGGAAACATTCTAAAACCAAGAAATTGAGTTTTGATTGGGGATTTGATATCAGATTTGGATAATTTTGGTTGGTTAGACTCGTGAGAGTTTGAGGATTCTGAAACTACAAATTTTACCGGATTCCGAGATGTGGGCCCGAGGGGCATTTTGGTCATTTTACCTAATTTTGCGTATTTTCTTAGAATTTAATTGTAGAATCAGTTACATGAAGTGTTATTTACATTATGAAATTGAATTGAATAGATTTGGCCCATTTGGAGTTGAGTACTTGTGGCAAGAACGTGGTCTCGGGTTGATTTTTGAGCCGGTTCGAGGTAAGTGGCTTATCTAACCTTGTGTGGGGGACCTTCCCCTTAGGATTGGTTTATTTGGTAATTGAAATACCCTGTACATGAGTTGACGAGTGCATACTTGTGCTAATTGTTGGAAATCCGGTTTTTCTTTAAGTAGTTACTAGTAATGTTTCTTTTCCTGTTTTTACTACTTGTACTGTTAAGCCTGTTATTAGCTTAGGAAAGCATGTCTAAGTGATTTAATTGCTTTATTTGCTCAAACGGCCTTACCTGAACTCTGTGCAGCATGCTAGGCTAGAATTACTTGTTGCCTTAATATGAAATTTGCCATTTCTGAGTATTTTTCATGTTGCTGCTGTTTATTTACATTGGGACTACGGTTGTGGGATTATGGTAGATCTCCCTTGTCTGTTTATTTTGGGACTACAGATCTGGGATTCGGGTAGACCCCCCTGCACAGTTATATGAAACTACGAGAATGCACCCGGTAGATTCCCCCAGTACTGGGTATTTACATTTCGGACTATGGAATGGGATTCCGGTAGATCCCCACGCACTATGAATTGGACTACGGGATGGGATCCTGGGAGATCCATTAGATATGTACATATGGGACTACAGGACGGTATCCTGGGATATTCCTGATTCGTTATTAATGGTGCTGAGCTGTATTTCTTTTCCGTGTTTACCTTATTTTTGTATAGTTGTTGCTGTCATGTACATCCTGTGTTATTTTACTGCTATACTTATTTATACTGTTCTGTTCTATACTGTTGACCTTATTATTTTAATTAACCTCAGTAGGGCCCTGACCTTCCTCATCACTACCCAAAAGAGGTTAGGTTTGGCACTTACTGAGTACTATTGTGGTTTACTCATGCCTCTCCTGCGCATGTTTTTCATGTGTAAATCTAGGTACCGCTACTCAGGCCTACCATCCTTGAGGGAGGCAACTGCTCTAGAGACTTCAAGGTACATTTGTCGCGTATGTAGACTGAGAAGTCCCTTTCTATTCTAGCTGTTAAAAATTGCCCTTCTGTATTTTCTTTCTTGTTAGATATTCTGGAGTTAGACTGTTAGATATTCCAAAGGCTTGTGTTTCCGTGAGTTTTCGAGTTTTGGGATAGTGTACTTGGTTTTGAGAATGTTGTGTTGTATATGTCGAGCGGCATTATAACTATTGTTTCCATTCAGTTATTTTGGTTTTTGATTATTTCTTCCCCAAGTTTTGCTTATGTTCCGCATTTGTTAGGCTTACCTTGTCGTAGAGACTAGGTGTTGTCACGACAGTTTACTGAGGCCGAACTGCGGTCGTGACAAGTTGGTATCAGAGCTCTAGGTTCATAGGAGTCATGGATCACAAGCCGGTTAATTAGAGTCTCGCTGATCGGTACGGAGACGTCTGTACTTATCTACGAGAGGCTATGTAACTGTTAGAAAAATTTCCACTTCATTTGATTTCCTTGTCATGCGATATTTTGACATCACAATTCTAAACTTCTTTCTTCTATTCTCCAATAGATGGTGAGGACACGTGCTACCCGAGATGATCAAGCATCCATGCCCCCTACTGTAGCCGTCAGAGGCCGAGGACGGGGTAGAGGCCAAGGACGCGCACATGGTGCAGCCAGAGCACCTGTGCGAGCTACCGCTGAGGTACCACCAGTAGTTCTAGCTGGAGTCCAGGCACTTGACACGCCTACTGCTACCACTACTCCAGCCCTTCAGGAGAATTTGGCACAGTTCATGAGCATGTACACCACTCTGGCTCAAGCAGGGTTGCTTCCCCTTACTGCAGCCACATCTCAGGCCGGAGGAGGAGCACAGACTCCCGTTGCCCGCACTCCTGAGCAGCGAGTGCATGTTGTGCAGGTCCTTGAGATTACTCATGTACCGCTTGCAGTGCCAGTTCAGCCCGAGGATAGGGCAGTGGCTTCCGAGGAGGAGCAGCTGAAGCTTGAGAGGTTCAAGCAGTACAAGCCTCCAGTATTCAGCGGTCTAGCATCAGAGGATGCTCTAGGATTTCTAGATGAGAGTTACCGCATTCTCTGTACCATGGGTATATCAGGATCGAGCGAGGTTTCCTTCACTACTTTCTAGCTTCGAGGAACCGCCTATGAGTGGTGGTGTACCTATGAGTTAGACAGTCCGGATGAGGCTGCTTCACTGACTTGGACTCAGTTTTCAAATCTGTTCTTGAGAGAGTATGTTCCTCAAAGCCTTAGGGACGCATGGCGTGCAGATTTTGAGCATTTTCACTAGGGTGCTATGACTATCTCAGAGTATGTTGTCCGTCACACTAGTTTGGCTAGGCATGCACCAGCTTTGGTTTCTACTATTCGTGAGAGAGTTCGCTGGTTTATTGCGGGCCTTATTCCTAGCATCAGGTCTAGCATGGCTCGTGAGTTGGAGATGGATATTTCTTATCAACAGGTGGTGAGCATTACTAGGAGGATTGAGGGTATGCATGCTAGGGAGAGAGAGGAGAGGGAGGCCAAGAGGTCTCGAGAGTTGGGCCACTTCTCTGGTGCCCGTGCCCCAGCTGCAGGTTGTCATGGTAGGGTTTATATGATTTGACATGTTCATTCAGCTCTTCTAGCAGCCATTGGTATTCCGGCTCCTCCTAGGCCTAAAGAGCCTTATTATGCACCTCTGGTTTCTAGCGCGCCTTCTGCGGGGGTGCTTTCAGAGGTCAGTCCAACAGACCTAGCTCGAGCCAGTCACAGCCACCACGTCCTCCCTGAGCTTGTTTTGAGTGTGGTGACACGCGTCATATGGTGAGGGATTTCCCCAGACTTGGGAGGGGTGCACCTCCACAGACTTCTCAGCGACAGCGTGCCCCGCAGAGTTCTCAGGCTATGGTTACAGCTCCAGTTGCTATCCCACCTGCTCAGCCAGCTAGAGGTGGAGGTCGGGGAGGTAGAGGTCACCATAAAGGGGAAGGCCAGGCCAGATACTATGCCCTTCCTGCCTGTACCGAGGTTGTTGCCTCTGATTCTGTCATCACAGGTATTATACTGGTTTGTCACAGAGATGCATCGGTTCTATTCAATCCAGGATCCACTTACTCTTATGTGTCTTCTTATTTTGCTCCGCATTTGGGTGTACCTCAGGATTCTTTGAGTTCCCCTATTTATGTTTCTACTCCTGTGGGAGATTCTCTTATTGTAGACCGCGTTTATCGGTCATGTTTGGTTGCTCTTAGTGGTTTTGAGACCAGAGTCAATTTATTGTTACCCAGCATGGTTGATTTTGATATTATCTTGGGCATGGACTAGTTGTCGCCCCATTATGCTATTCTTGATTGTCACGCCAAAACCGTGACACTGGCTATGCCAGGTATACCCTGTGTTGAGTGGAGGGGTACTTTAGATCACACTCCCAGTAGAGTTATTTCTTTTCTTAAAGCTCAGTGTATGGTTGAGAAGGGGTATGACGCGTACTTAGCTTATGTGGGAGATGTCAGTATTGATACCCCTTTAGTTGATTCAGTTCTAGTAGTACGAGATTTTCCCGATGTTTTTCCAATTGGTCTTCCAAGCATGCTGCCTGATAGAGATATTGATTTTGGCATTGATATGTTGCCGGGCACTCAGCCCATTTCTATTCCTCTGTATTGTGTGGCTCCTTTTGAGTTGAAGGAGTTGAGGATCAGTTACAGGAAGTGCTTGATAAGGGTTTTATTCGGCCCAGTGTATCACCTTGGGGTGCTCCTGTCTTGTTTGTGAAGAAAAAGGATGGTTCTATGCGTATGTGTATTGATTATCGCCAGTTGAACAAAGTGACAGTTAAGAACTGTTATCCTTTGCCTCGTATTGATGATCTGTTTGACAAGTTCCAGGGCGCACGAGTGTTTTCTAAGATTGATTTGCACTCAGGTTACTATCAGTTGAATATTCGGGAGCCAGATATCCCGAAGACTACTTTCAGGACTCGGTATGGTCATTACGAGTTCCGTGTTATGTCATTTTGGATGACCACTGCCCCAGTAGCCTTTATGCATTTAATGCACAATGTGTTCCGGCCATATCTCGACTCGTTCGTCATTGTCTTTATTGATGATATTCTGGTGTATTCCCGGAGTTGGGAAGATCATGAGCAACACCTGAGGACTGTGCTTTAGACTCTGAGAGAGAAGAAGTTATATGCTAAGTTCTCGAAATGTGAGTTTTGGTTGAATTCAGTGGCATTTTTAGGCCACGTGGTGTCGAGTGAGGGTATTCAGGTGGATCCGAAGAAGATAGAGGCCGTGCAGAGTTGGCCCAGACCATCCTCAGCTACCGAGATCCGCAGTTTCCTTGGCTTGGTGGGATACTACCGTCGTTTTATTGAGGGGTTTTCATCGATTGCAGCCCCTATGACCAGACTGACCCAGAAGGGTGCTCCGTTCTAGTGGACGGAGGAGTGTGAGGCGAGCTTTCAGAAGCTCAAGACAACTTTGACTACAACCCCAGTTTTACTATTGCCTACACGTTCGGGGTCTTATACGGCCTATTATGATGCCTCGATGATTGGACTTGGAGCGGTATTGATGTAGGACGGTAGGGTGATTGCCTACGCATCTAGATAGTTAAAGATACATGAGAAGAACTACCTTGTTCACGACCTTGAGTTAGCTGCCATTGTTCACGCCCTGAAGATCTGGTGCCATTACTTATACGGTGTGCCTTGTGAAATTTATACTGACCATCGGAGCTTGCAGCACCTATTCAAGCAAAAGGATCTAACTTTGTGCCAGAGGAGGTGGTTAGAGTTGCTGAAGGACTATCATATCACTATTCTGTATTACCCGGGCAAGGCCAATGTGGTGACCAATGCTTTGAATGTCCGGGCAGAGAGTTTGGGGAGTTTGGCTTAATTACCAGCATCGGAGAGGCCTACGGTGATGGATATTCAGGCCCTAGCCAGCCAGTTTGTGAGATTGGATCTTTCATAGCCTAGTCAGGTTCTAGCTTGCGTGGTTTCTCGGCCTTCCTTATTTGATCGTATCAGGGAGCGACAGTATAATGACCCTTATTTGCTTGTCCTCAAGGACAAGGTTCAGCACGGTGATACCAGAGATGTGACTATTGGTGATGATGGGGTATTTAGGATGCAGGGTCAGATTTGTGTACCCAATGTTGATGGTCTTCGAGAGTTGATTCTAGAGGAGGCCCATAGTTCCCGATATTCCATCCATCTGGGTGCCGCGAAGTTGTATCGGGATTTGAGGCAGCACTACTGGTGGAGGCGGATGAAGAAGGATATAGTTGGATTTGTAGCTCGGTGCCTTAACTATCAGCAGGTGAAGTATGAGCACTAGAGACCAGGTGGGTTGCTTCAGCAGATAGAGATTCTGGAGTGGAAGTGGGAGCGGATCACCATGGACTTTGTAGTTGGGCTCCTACGTACTTTGAGAAAGTTCGATGCTATTTGGGTGATTGTGGATCGGCTGACCAAGTCCGCTCACTTTATTCCTATATGTACTACTTATTCCTCGGAGCGGTTGGCGGAGATTTATATCTGAGATATTGTTCATCTGTATGGTATTCCGGTTTCCATTATTTCAGATAGAGGTACTCAGTTCACATCAGGATTCTGGAGAGCCGTTCAGCATGAGTTGGGTACTCGGGTGGAGTTGAGTACAACATTTCACCCTCAGACAGACGGACAATCCGAGTGCACTATTCAGATTCTTGAGGATATGCTTCGTGCGTATGTGATTGAGTTTGGAGGGTCTTGGGATTAGTTCTTACCATTGGCGGAGTTTGCTTACGACAACAGCTATCAGCTCAGCATTCAGATGGCACCGTATGAGGCTTTATATGGGAGATGGTGTAGATCCCCGGTGGGTTGGTTTGAGTCGGGTGAGGCTAGATTGTTGGGCACAGACCTGGTTCAGGATGCTTTGGAGAAGGTTAAGGTGATTCAGGATAGACTCCGTACAGCCCAGTCCAGAAACAAGAGTTACGCGGACCGGAAGGTTCGTGATGTTTCCTATATGGTTGGAGAGTGGGTTCTGCTTCGGGTTTCGCCTATGAAGGGCGTTATGAGATTCGGGAAGAAAGGAAAGTTGAGTCTGAGATTTATTGGCCCTTTTGAGATATTGAGGCGTGTTGGGGAGGTTGCTTATGAGCTTGCCTTACCTCCCAACTTGGCCTGAGTTCATCCGGTATTCCATGTTTCGATGCTCCAGAGGTATCATAGTGATTTGTCGCACGTGTTGGATTACAATTCAGTCCACTTGGACAAGGATCTATCTTATGTTGAGGAGCCAGTGGCAATATTGGACAGACAGCAGGTTAAAAAGCTAAGGTCAAAGAACACTGCATCCGTGAAAGTTCAGTGGCGGGCCAGCCGATCGAAAAGGCGACCTAGGAGACCGATCAGGATATGCGCAGTCGTTACCCTCATCTTTTCACTACTTTAGGTATGTCTTTATGCTCGTTTGAGGAAGAACGAATGTTTAAGTGTAGGAGAATGTGACGACCCGGCCGGTCGTCTTAAGAATTTATGCCCCGATCCCCTATTAACTGTTTTCCCCAAGTTTATTTCTGCTAATTTGATTTGCTGGGATGTTCGATTTTGAGTTTCAGAGAGTTCTGGGACACTTAGTCCCTAAATGAGAGCTTAAATATTGGAACGTTAGTCGTAGTTAGAACAGTGTGAAGACGGCCTTGAAATGGAAATCTGATGGTTCTGTTAGCTCCGTTGGGTGATTTCGAGCTTAGGGGCATGTTCGGATTGTGTTTTGGAGGTCCGTAGCTAATTTAGGCTTGAAATGCCAAAAGTTAAATTTTTAAAATTTCCGGTTCGATAGTGAGATTTTGATCCGAGGGTCGGAATGGAATTCCGAAAGTTGGAGTAGCTCTGTAGTGTTGAATGTGACGTGTGTGCAAAATCTTAGGTCATTCGGACGAGGTTTGATAGACTTTTTGATCGAAAAGGTATTTTTAGAGTTTTTGGAATTCTTAGACTTGAATCCGATGAGAAATAGGTGTTTTGATGTTGTTTTGTGCGTTTCGAAGATTGGAACAAGTTCGAATGATGTTACACTATATGTTGGTATATGTGATTGAGGTCCCGGGTGTCGCGCCCCCTTTTTCTCTCGAAATCGGGTTTATGACATTTGGGAGGACAACTCGTTCCCTTTTGGGAATTGGGCTTGCATAGAAGAGTCCCCACCTAATAATTAAAGTGCATTAGGACACTAAAAAGGGTTTGTTTTGAGTAACCAGAGATTGGGTAAGGGCTTGAAATTATCCCAAGGGGAAAGTGTTAGGCACCCCTCAGGATCCACTAGTATGGTTCCCGGCCAGACAATTATTGTGACTTTAAGCGCAAACAACACATAGGTGAATAAGACTTCAAATAAGAGGGGATTTTGCACATGAGGGTTACAAGTAATAAAACTAAAAGAGTTGATTTTGAAGAAATAATTTAAAAGGTTTAAAAGGAAGAAACAAAGGAAATGGGGGGGGTCCTAGGTTTATTAATAATATGGATCACCCCACACAACATCCGGTAATCACTTCTCAGTGAGGGGCTACATGTGATATTACCGCGTGGTCATCATATCCATATCTACCCTTCCTGCCTTGTTTAAGGTATTAAAGTACGGAATGGTCTCATTTACTTATTGCATGCTATTACCCGTCCCGATCCTATCAGTGCCGGAGGTATTTGGGACTACTAATCCTAAAGGAGGGAGATATTAGGCTTATTTGTGGTTTCAAAAGGGTAAAATACTAATGCAACATACAAAAACATGTATAGCAAATTGGGGAAAGCATACAGCAAGTGGAAAGGCTTAGATACACCTCCTTTAAACAAAGAAAGCAAGTAATCAGCATGACTTACACATACTGTTTAGGGCCTGATTAAACTTAACGGTCAAGGCAGACTGATTTATCACATAATTCAGACACGAAACCCGAATCAGGCCTGCCTGCTGGTTGTAGTTATAACAACAAATTCAATTTATAAACTTTTACCATATGGATTGCCTAAGTGTTAGACGAAAACCCTATAGGCGTGATATCTACAGACTTCAAGAACAAGGATATGAGATGATTACATACTAATTTAAGAGAAGGTGTCAGTTATTAAAGAAGGGCGAGTTTTAGCAAAAGATCATAAGTTCTGCAACTGGTAATGCATCATTATTGCCGATTTTAGACGTATAAGCGAGTGAAGCAGTTCAGACTTGATTAATAGCTCCTATACGCATGTTTTCTACGCGTTGTTGATTTTAAACACTTTCATAGACATAGCAAAATGCAGAAACCCTACAAGCATGATATCTAGGTGTTGAATTTCGTTTAAGACCTATAAACATGATATCTAATTGCGGTTGATTATTAAGACCTACAAACATGATTGCCTAATGAAGAATGGATGTGCAAGGTTCAAATGACCTATAGGCATATTCTCTATGTGCATATGCATAATTCAGATTTTTAGGCAATTATTGACATGGTATCTATATGAGAGAATGTAAGATTCCTATAGACATGGCATTTATATGAGAGAATGCAGGATTCCTACAGACATGGTATCTATATGAGAGAATGCAGGATTCCTATAGACATGGTATCTATATATGAGAGTGCAGAAATCCAGAAACTCCTATAGGCAGGATATCTACCCCTTTTGCATACATGGTTACCCCTCCCTTTTTCACTAGGCATCCCCAAGAGTTTACTACAAAGTTATTACATCCCAGAAAAGCAAAGTAAAAAAATACATCGGAAATTAGAAAGTACAACCAATGAGAGCCTTTCAGACTTCCTGTCTGAAGTATGAAGTAAACCAACTCCAAGAGGTCATATTTCAAAGTCTTTATCCCATTTGGGGTGTGTCAAAGTTCCCTAAGAGTCTCATATGAACTTCGGGCAGTGCTTACACCCAAATGTATCACCAGATTAGGACATAGTGCAGTGTGGAAGGGCCAGCCCTCAAGTGTCCAAGTTCAGAGGGAACTCAAGGTCCCAAAGCAAGGCTCACAAGAGGGGGGAAGAACTTAGGGACTAAGAGACCGTGCAAGTGCAGGAATAGAATTCTGAGAGGGGAAATGGAAAAGAAAAACAACTTACATAAATACACATAGGGGTATAGGGAATGGGGAGGTGGTAAATAGGCAAAGACAGGCTGATGGGCATACCCAGCAATGGGAAGTGCTGGCACACCCATAAGCCTGTTAGAACACACTGTTTAGAGGTTAGGATCCCCTAAGGGACCAAGTTCAATCCATGGACAACAACTTACATATTGCCATGTTTTAAACCATAACTCAAAACACATAAGGGGGTAGGGAGCAGGGATTCATAGCAGAAACAAATGGAAAGAAATTAGCATGCTAGTTTAAACATTGAACTCTACAAAAACAACAAATAAACATGGAAAACACATTGTTGTGATGTTGAAGCTTAAATTAGGACATACCAGTTTCAAAGAAACAAATAAAGGAAATGCAGTAAGTATTGTAAACAGGCCACAGTGTAGACAAGAAGAGAATATTATTGAGAGAGTGTGAGTTTAGAAGTATTCTCCTCCCTCCTCTTTGTGAAAAAGGGTCGTGCCTTTTATAGTGTGAAAATCATGAAGATATAAGGTAAGAAAATAATCAAAGAACTGATTGTCAATCAATTACACAAGATTTCCCTTAATTAAGGGATTCAGATTCAAACAGGTAAAAACAATTTAAGGAAAGAAAAAATGAATAAGCATTTTGTGCACAGCATGCAATTAAGGGTTAATACATAAAGGTTATTTAAGGAAAAAATTTCTGAAATACGCGGTTGCACAAACAAGGCAAGAAAATCAATTAACAGCCAGTAAATCAAAAGTCAGGGATCTTATATGAATGAACCGAGTCAAAAAGATGAGAAAGGTTTTTTTAACTTAAGGGAAATCAGCAAACAATGGAAAGGAAATCAATCAGACCTATTTAGAAGGAAATTGAATCAATCACGAGTTGAAAGCCTTTTTAGAGGAAGATTCATCACATATAAAGAGCACACAAAAACGTTGAGTTGGAAGAAAATGTTGTGCCATTGCAAAAATCAAAAGAAAAATCTAGTGAAGAAAGAGTTTTAGAAGAGTTTAGCCAAAGGTCAGAATCATATGCAAACACGGATGTCCAAACTCGGTTCAAAGACTCGAAGTTGGTTCGAAAGAGTTAGGTGTTCTAAAATAAAAACCCTAGTTCAATTAAATCACATAATCAAACTTGGCAAAACCCCCGAATTCTAGGGTTTCCGCCTTGAATTAAGTACAGAGATGAGAAGGCAAGTAATCGAAACATGCTCAGAGGTTACAGTTCTATGAAACCTCTTGCATGTTTCTTTCAGCAGCAGAAACTCATGAGAAAACAATGATAGCAAGTAACACGCAGGACATAGTAGCAGAATTCAAAGAAAAAATAGAGTAGAAGAAGCTAATACGAAACATAATAGAGAAGACTAATAAGAACAGTAGAAGAAGTATGCTAAGAAATTTTAGAAGAAACTTTAAACAAAGCTCAGTAAAAGGAACTTAATAAGGAAACTTAAGAACTTAGTAAGAAAATATAGTAGGAGAAACATATCAGAACACAGTAGAGAAAGCATACAGTAGAAGAGCATACGAGAACATAGTATAAAAAAATACAACAGAAGAAGCACGTAAGAATATGGTAGAAGAAAATACAAGAACCCAGTAGAAGCAAATACACATAAGAGGAAAAAGAATGTTAGAAAACACTTAAATACTTTCAGAAAACCCTAGATCGGAAAAGAAAGATTTTGAAAATAGTTTTTTGAAAGAAAAGTCAGGAAAATGTTTAAGACCTTAAGGAAAGCATGGATCTGGAACATATCAAAGGGAATCGGAAAAACCTCAAAGGGTTAGGGTTTTAGAAGAATCCTAGAAATGAGAAAGGCTTTGAAAAGTCATCGATCTGAATCGGGGAGGTCAGGATCAGGCTCAAACAACCATGGTACGCCGGAGCAAGGCCGGAGATGACCGTGGAACTTGAATCGAATGAGGTATGGGTACAAACCTTCAAGGTCAAGCCTTGAATCTTCAGAGATCAGGTGTGTAAGAGCAACAAGAGGTAGGTATAAGACTCCCAGAGCCCTGGAAGCCATGGATTCCGGTGGTTTTCGGGGTGGAAGCGGTAAGAGGCGGCTAAGGTTCTGAGAAGACTCGAGAGAGTTTGAGAGAGTGGAGGGTTTCAGAGGCGGCGGGTAGGTGAAAATGACTTAGGGTTAGTGGGGTTGGTGAATTAAAAAAGGAAAGGAGAGAATGTGGCCGTTGATCATTTTGATCAACGGCCTAGATTAAACGGGGAGCCGGGTGGGTAATTTTAATTGGGTTAGGGGCGGGTAATTTTAGGAATTGGGCTGGGTTTCAATGGGTTTAATTGGGGTAGAATTTAGGCTATAATCGAAATGAAATCTGGCTAGATTTTAAAAAGCCATTTTCCCCTTTTATTTTTTATAAAAATAGTAAATTAAATTCTGAAAATATATTGAATGTACTAAAATGATTTCTAACATATAATTATCAATTTAAAAATACTGGACTTAATTTTATAAGTATAAATGCAATCAAATCATAAAAGAGGCTAATATTGCAATTATGCAATTTTATCCTTAAAATACCAAATAAATTTGTAAAAAATGTGTAAAAAAATATCTTATCTATATTTTAGTAAAAATATGAGAATCCAATAAATGAAGCACCAAGATGATAATTTTGGGGATAATTATTGGGTTTTTCTTGATAAAATGTGGCAGTAAATTGATTTAACAATCTTTAAAAAAAATAAGAAAAAATAATGTAGCCTTGGGGTATACTTATATATGCATATACATGCTATTTGAAAGACATTTTACATATAAAAATACATGGGGGAAATTGGGTATCAACACCGGGGGCACGTTCGCGATGAGCTGGGAGCTGAGCCTTCGCGAGACGCATTCGTGAAGAAGGAAAAATGGTCAACGTCAATTTGTGCTTCACGAACGCAAAGGTTTGACCGAGTTCACAAAGAAGGAATTACCTTGGCAGATATAAGATTTCAAAATCGAGGGTTTAGCCATTTTTATCAAAACTTAAGCTTGGGAGCTCAGATTTGAGCGAGATTTTGAGGGATTTTCAAAGATATCGATTAGGTAACGATTCTAGACTCCTTTTTTCTTGTAACCCATTAATCTAAATATGAATTCATCCTTTAATTTCGAAATTTGAATGAAAATTGGGGGAAAGTTCTTAGACCAAGAAATTGAGTTTTGATTGGGGATTTGATATCGGATTTGGATAATTTTTGTATGGTTAGACTCGTAAGAGTTTGAAGATTCTGAAACAATAAATTTTACCTGATTCCGAGACATGGGCCCGAGGGGCATTTTGGTCATTTTACCTAATTTCACGTATTAGCTTAGAATTTAATTGTAGAATCAGTTACATGAAGTGTTATTTACATTTGAAATTGAATTGAATAGATTTGGGCCATTTGGAGTCGAGTACTTGTGGTAAGAACGTGGTCTCGGGTTGATTTTTGAGCCGGTTCGAGGTAAGTGGCTTGTCTAACCTTGTGGGGGGGACTTTCCCCTTAGGATTGGTTTATTTGGTAATTGAAATGCCTTGTACGTGAGGTGATAAGTACATACTTGTGCTAATTATTGGAAATCCGGTTTTTCTTTAAGTAGTTACTAGTAATGTTTCCTTTCTTGTTTTTACTACTTGCACTGTTAAACCTGTTATTAGCTTAGGAAAGCATGTCTAAGTGATTTAATTGATTTATTTGCTCAAACTGCCTTACCTGAACTCTGTGCAACATGCTAGGCTAGAATTACTTGTTGCCTTAATATGAAATTTTCCATTTCTGAGTATTTTTCTTGTTGCTGCTGTGTATTTACATTGGAACTACGGATGTGGAATTCTAGTAGATCCCCCTGCACAGTTATATGAAAATACGGGAATGCACTTGGTAGATTTCCCCAATACTGGGTATTTACATTTGGGACTACGGAACAGAATTCTTGTAGATCCCCGTGCACTATGAGTTGGACTATGGGACGGGATCCCGGGAGATCCATTGGATATGTACATATGGGACTACAGGACGGTATCTTGGGAGATTCCCGATTCATTATTATTGTTGCTAAGCTGTATTTTCTTTTTGTGTTTACCTTGTTTCTATATAGTTGTTGTTGTCATGTACATCCTGTGTTATTTTACTGCTGTACTTATTTATATTGTTCTGTTCTATATTGTTGACCTTATTATTTTATTTAACCTCAGTAGGGCCCTGACCTTCCTCGTCACTACCCAACCGAGGTTAGGATTGGCACTTACTGAATACCGATGTGGTGTACTCATGCCTCTCCTACGCATATTTTTATGTGCAGATCCAGGTACCGCTACTCAGGCCTACCATCCTTGAGGGAGACGACTGCTCTAGAGACTTCGAGGTACATTTGCCGCATCCGCAGATCGAGAAGTCTCTTTCTATTCTAGCTGTTAAACATTGCCCTTCTGTATTTTCTTTCTTGTTAGATATTCTGGAGTTAAACTGTTAGATATTCCAAAGGCTTGTGTTTCCGAGAGTTTTTGGGTTTTGGGATAGTGTACTTGGTTTTGAGAATGTTGTGTTGTATATGCCGAGCGACATTATAACTATTGTTTCCATTTAGTTATTTTGGTTTTTGATTATTTCTTCCGCAAGTTTCGTTTATATTCCGCATTTGTTAGGCTTACCTAGTCGTAGAGACTAGGTGTCGTCACGACAGTTCACGGAGGGCGAACTGGGGTCGTGACACGGGCTGTGTTTGTTTCTGCATTTGTTTTATTTCACTTTATTTTGGAATTTTTAATCGGTATTGGGTATTTGTGTTGGCTGGTCTTGTTTCATGATAGGCACTATCACGACCGGGTCTAGATTTAGGGTCGTGACAAATCCAAACCTTGGGCAACTCTTCCAACTTAAAGCTTCTAAAATGAGAATCATTCTTCCAAATCAATCCCGAACCGCTCAAAACCCAAAACCAACTATACACGCAAGTCATAATACATAATATGAATCTACTTAAAGTCTCAAACCACTGAATTAAATGCTAAATCTCAAAATGACGGATCGGGTCGTTACATCAATATAAGCAGAATTGGAAGTACTAGCATTATTAGTAATTTCTTGAGTGATATTCAGTACAAATAAACCTCCACTTAGGTAAACCTTCCCAACAAAGTCTCTCCTACGAGAAATAATAACTTTATTAGCTTCAAAAATAAGTTTAAGACCTGATTTATTATGAGGCGCACCAGAAACTAAGTTTCTACGAAGAGAGAGAACGTACAAAATATTGTTGAAGCTAAGGTTTTTCTAGTAGTTAACTCAAAGAGAATTTTTTCTTTATCCATAACTCAAGTCGTAGTGGAATTACCCATGTAGACATACTCGCCATCAGCAAATTCCTCAAAATCGTGAAATAACTTTGTTAGCGCAAATGTGCCTTGAAGAGCCTATGTCCAGTATCAAGTCAGTCTTGTTAGCCACCATGTTTGCCTCAACGACCACAGCAACAATGACATCACCACCCTCAGTAAGGTTAAATTTGACTCGAGCTTTTCCTCCATTCTTTGAGCTTTGTTCATGTCTCTGGTTGCACTGGAAAGCCATGTGACTAATTTTCCCACAGACATAGCAAGGTCCTTTTGACTTTTGAGTTTATCCCTCCGGCTTATTGGAGTAATTCTGCTTCTTTATATGTTCTTTTTTCGGGCCTTTCTTCTATTTTTCTTTAAACATGTCTTTTACAAAAGTATTAGGAGACTCACCAGGTTAGCTTTAAAAGAATTAAGAGAGAGAGAGAGAGAGAGAGAGAGATTTCATCTTACTTAAGTCGTTCGGCCTCCTCATCTTTAAGACGGTTTGCTCCCTCCATTCTCATGTGACTGATCAGTTCTTGAAGAGTTAAGTTATTTTTCTTGTGTTTGAGTTGATTCCTGTAATCACTCTAGGAAGCTAAAAACTGTTCAAGCAGAACATTAGCATGAAGAATCTCACACATCTTCATGCCTTCGTTCAGAATATCAGCAGTCAAGTTTTCATACTCGTGAACCTGCTCCATGATTGGTTTATCATCAATCATCTGAAATTTGATCCACTTTCTCAACCACATACTTCTTTTTCCTACATCATCCACACCATATTTCTTCTCAAAATTTCTCCATATGACTTTAGCATATTTATAATTTATAAATAAAATAAACAAAGGGTTAGTCATATGATTAAGCAGATACCTTCAAGTAGTTTATTATCCTTTTTAATCTTTTAGCATCATCATCAGCAATATCAGTAGCAGTAGTATTGGAACTATCAGCAAGAACGGTAGTATTAGAAACAACATCAATAGGAGATTTGTTAAACAAAACATAATCAACTTTTAATTGTTCAAATAAAATTCAAAGTTTTTGGGACCAACGCATAGTTGTTTCCATCTTAAGGCTCAAGTTTGACAAGTGAGGAAGTTTTGTTAAGAGAATTAGCTATTGATAAACATTGTAAAATCTCTTTCAAATTGTAGGAAAAATAGTTGATAATATTGACCAAGAACAATAAGAAAATAAAGAACAACTTATCGAAAAATAATGTGTCGTGGCAAGCTGCTACTAGCGATTTCGGTCAGATTGGGTGTATAAATCGTTAAGAACGGTTGCTCCTCAAGGTTCCGCAACACCTCCAAACACATATACTCGTGGCTAAAAGTTTGAAGTTTGCACAAAACAATTGCCCAGAAACCGACTGAAGAAGAAGAGAAGATGAGATATTTTCTGTATTAGATAATTCACAAAGGGAACTGCCTTTTGTAGATAAAATTATTAGATAGTTACAGATGAAGAAATTAATTTGTAGTTGTTACAAAAATTAAATTGTAGCTGTTACAAATATTAAACACAGTTGTTACAAAAATTAAAGCATGGTTGTTACAAAGAAATAAATTGGACATTACAAAAAGAATGAATTTGGACATATTCTGGTACGCATGTATTTGGACACTTCTCTGGTAAGCTTAAAAAATGAAGAAATATTTTTTTTAGCAAAATCAAATTTGGATTAGACCTTACGTATATCTTGCGCGCAATAGGGGGCAAGTCAACCCATTTCTCCTTTAGGACAAATTTCTCATGTGGTCAAAGCCATTTCCTTTTACTAGGTCTTTACAAGCTCAATAAAGTGTATTCTATATAAGGAGAAAAGAAAAAATCATGAGGGACACTTTGTCTTTTACCAAAAATAAAGAAGTAGAGAAGAAAAGGAAATTCAAAGGAATCTTTGACTTTGCATTAGGAAATATATAAATAATACCAACACCGAGTAGTCTACGACCATATGCAATCAAACAGTAGTATTAATGATTCTAAGAATATTTCGAATATTTCCTAATGGTACAGACATACAGTAGCGTAGCTTTGAGACAACACACATATTATATTAATAATAATGGTCGGGTCAATTGATTTTGATTCTTTACAAATTTATTTTTAGGTTTGTGATTTTACTTTTTTCTTATATATATATATATAAACGTGTGTTGCACATTAATAACGGCACATGATGATTTAAACATTTATTTATATGAAGGAACAATAAAATTTAATTAATAAGAGAAATTTTATGTATAATAAGACAACAATCATCTAAATGCCGAAAAATATTATTACATTAGCATAATACATGAATTTAAAATAAAAGGACATCATCAAAACTTACACAAATGATCAACTTTGCCGTGTTAGTTAGATAATTGTGTATTATAATTTAAAAGTATTTAATGTGATGGTATCTTAAAGAACACTTCTTTGTGGATAATATTTTTTGTGTATGTTTCCTCCTAATGCTTTGGTTGCTCTGTCTTAACCAGAACTCTTGTTATCGATCTTGATATCCCTCTTGAAAGTGCAACATACAGTTGTTCGTGCAAGAAAACATATTGCAGTAAATATAGTCCAATATCTAGGATGTTTGTCCTTGTACTTTATTTATTATATTTGCAAAACATAAACATACTAAAATTTATTTTCACACAAATTTAAAAGGATATTCCTTAGTTTTGGGAGACGAAAGTTGAATTCAGGGATAAGAATATACTTAAAAGCACATTGACGACCAGTATCATAATTTTTGCATGTGTGACATTATTATCAAAACTTCTATATACTATTTGTGTGTTATTACATAAGTTATTCGGCGTATTTAAGTTTTTCATTAGCATGACGGGCATATTTTTCTTCGAAATCAACCTATATAGAATGGAAGATCAACTTAGTCTATTATATATACAGTGGCGTTAACGTACGTAAGAAATAATAAACTTGACAACAAACATGTATGGTAGAAGGTTGTTTGGTATTAACGTATTTAAGTATTCTTCTTGGTAGTAATTATTTGTATCATTTTCTGCTGAGCCAAAAACAGAAAAATATTTTATTTTTACTATAAAAATTTTGCAATTATTCTTTTATTTAGTTGATCAACATATTTATTTCTGCAAGCTAAGATATCTTTTTAATTCCATCATGCGTTTGCACAAATTATTTTTTAATCTAATTATAGAAATATTTCTCTTATTAAATGCACTACTATTGTCATTGGGATTGATAACCAAGTGTTCAGGAAGAATCAAATCATCTTTTATTGGATGCTCTTATTCTTTTCCGACACAAAGCAAGAAGACACTGAATACTGGATCTGTTCGTACTTTATATTTCTTGTCAGTTGAATCTTTTTCATTTGAGGCCAGAAGTATAACTTTGGCAAGCTAGATTTTACAGTCTCTGCTTTTGTCGATTTTGAAATTACTGGCAGTACTTGACATAATTTACCTCTCAAATCATTAATTTTTTACTAAGCGGCTCATTAATGTCCAATATATCTCTAGAACTCCGTGTGACACTTAGTCATAAGTGCTTCATTCCATGTTATTAATTTTATTTTTCTTATAAATTTAGCATCATTGCTCTGCTTTGATATATTTGTGATGGCTATTTAAGTTATTTGAAGATGTATATCAAATCTAAAGTGGATGGCCTCACAATAGAATCGTTGTTGGTACACCACTTGCTATTATTTCTAACAATGTCATGTCTCTTGATATGATATTTGCAAGTAATGCGTGACATAGAAATATTATTTCGATTCCGCCAGAGACATCTACAAAGAATAATCCCATTATAGCAGATTTGATTCTGTAAAATATAGTCTTGAAAGCTTATTCTTGTTGAAGATTTAGCTTTGATTGTGCTTCCTCAGACACTTGTATAGCATTTTGATTCTTAATACTCCCTCTGTTCCAGTTTATGTGAACCTATTTCCTTTTTGGTCCGTTCCAAAAAGAATGAACCCTTTCTAAATTTGGTAACAATTTAGCTAAAAGTTACAACTTTACCCTTAATGAGAAGCTTTTATAACCACACAAATACTCTGGGCCCCATTTGAACTTGTTTAGGACCACAAATTTCAAAAGTCTTCATTTTTTACTTAAACTTCGTGCCTAGTCAAACAGGTTCACATAAATTGGAACCGAGGGAATAATATATTAACCTTTTTACTTTGTGTTCAAAAACTCTTTTTATGGAATAATTAAATTTTGTACCCTCAGATTTTATTAACTTAAATAAGAATTTTACTCATATGATGAATTTAAAATATAATTGAATGGGATTCTTTTTCTAAATAATTAATAAAAAGGTTTAATTATTTGATTTTAACATAAAAATAATTTATTCTATGTTGATTCGGATCTTAATATTAGTTCATCTCTTGTTTTGAATATTTAATCTTAATATAAATTTATCCACCATAAATTTTATTTTCAAAGAGTAAAAGATTGATATGACTTTTCACTTTTAGATCTTTATGTCCGTAGAATTATTAGTGGTATTGACTCTTACCTACCATTTTTTTCTTTCTCGCACATTTATATTCTTAAATATTTTTTTAGTTGTTGTTTAATAATTGGGTAGTTTTTAATATTACACGAAAAATTGATAAAACATATTATTTGAGTAGGAAAATAATTCAAATATAATATAAAAATATATTATTCTGGGATGTATTTTTTTTCTCAATTTCAACTCTTTATGCAGTCCATTTAATATTACTATTTTCTTTTTGCTATTGGACATTATGGCGTGGTAATGTATTGCCAATGCGGAGGTTTCTAATGAAATTGATTTTATTAAACCTTCCTACACATTTTTAATAAGAATTTAATAGACAAATTTTGTTAATTTTAAAATCTTAAATATTAAAAAATAGCATTGAACGTATTATAGTCCAAAAAATAAGTTATTGCAGTTATGTCCTTTCCCTATGAGTTCTTTCATTTAATATTTTAATGCTATTTTGGTATATTAATATTGTATTTATACTTTTATAATAATATATGCTCTCTCTTTTTCTAAATGAATTTGGACAATATAATACATTCTCAAATTAAATTAGTAATAGGACATTATAATACGTCTTCAAATTAAATTAGTAACAAAAAATTTTAAGAAATATATACTAAAAGTAAATGTATATCTTTTTCAAAATGGATTTGGACAATATATATTGTCAAATTAAATTAATAATAGGATAATATAATATGTTTTTAAATTAAATTTGTAGTAGGAACTTTTTAATAAGTATATTCTAAAAGTAATAGGATTACATAGCTAAAAGTATTAGGATTATACTAATAAGATTCCTAAAGGTAATCATATAGAATTCCAAACGTGTATTATGTAAATTTTAGTTGATTAAAAATCCAAATTATTAGGCGGGCTTGACATGACGTCCCATAAAAGCAAGAATCTTAAGTAGACTCTAAATAGAAATATTTACAATAACCAAATAGTAAAAAATTTGAATTTTTTGATTTGTGAAGATAGAAATTTTTTTCCCTTGGATTATATAAGAATATTTTGATAAGAACGATATTAGGTTTCACATAATTCTTTAGCCCAATTTGTTTTGGGTGAATAAAAGAAACGGATAACAATTTAGTCCTAGTAGGATTGAAAGTTCATAGAAGTTAATTCTTAATATTATGTGGGCACCATATCCGGTTACAAAATGTAGAGAATTTTAGTTTATTTCAAGTCCTATTATTATCAAAACTTTAAAGAATACTATTTTATCCAAAATTAATAATATTTTTAAGGCTATTACATGACTAAAGATATTTACTTGTATAATTTTATATGAATTAGACAAATGGAAAGTAATTATACTAATAGGATTCCAAAAGGTAATCATGTAGGATTCCTAACGTGTAGTATTATGTCCTAAAACTAATTGAATTATAAGGGTAATATCTAGAATTCCGGTTATCTCCTTTTATTATGAGTTATTATGCTTAACATTATAAGGTTATTTTTGTAAACCGATATTGTATTCATACTTTTATAATATATATATTTATTTATTTATTTTTACACGCAAAAGATCTAAAAAGATCATTTTCTTAATTTTAAAATTATAAAGGAGCATGATTTGCAAATAACATATTTGACAAGACGAAGGTTCTAAGCAAGTTTTAGCTGAATTCTCTCCCGTAGTAGGAGAATTTTTTATTTGATATTCATTCAGAAAACAATTGAAAATCCATTAATATTGAGAAAGTAGAGAAAATAGTATGACGTTTCCAGGGTCTATGATATATCATACTAGCTTTTAGATGGATGGTAAATCCAAGTATATGTTGATCGCCTTCAATGCTTCTTCAAATTTTGGAATAACACAAAAAGGATTGACTATTTATTTTTGACTATTTAGATACTAACACTTTTACACTGTTTGATTTTACAACATCCTTTCTCAGTTGTAACGTTACAGAATATAACCGAACAGTCTCTAAAATGTTACTCCACCACTTATTTTAGTTTTTAGTGTCTTTAATTGTCACGATTCGAAATTCCCACCATGAGGACTGTGGTGGCGCCTGACATTCTACTTGCTAGACAAGTCAACGTTAGAAAATTATTAAGCTAATTCAACAATTAACAGTAAATAACCTAAAGTGAAATACAGCGAGTGCAGAATAATATAATAACTTCATCATTTACTACTACCCGGATTTGGTGTCACAAATTTACGAACATTCTAGGATTTACTACAAGTAAAAGTCTGAAAGAAGTAGAACTGTTTGAACGAAAGAAACAGTAAAAACAAAAGAGATAGACGGGAACTTCAAAGTCAGTGAACGTCGATAGATCTACCTTGAATCTCCGGTGGTCCGGTCCGAGCTGCTATGCCTCTCGATAAACTGGGACCAATACCAAAATCTGCACAGGATAGTGTAGTATCAGTATAACCGACCCCATCTACTGGCAAGTGTCGAGCCTAACCTCGGCGAATTAGTGACGATGCTAAGACAAGACACTCACAAATAAACCTGTGCAATTTAACAATATATGTACAAAGATAACGACAAATAAAAGCTAGACAAGTAATATCGGGAGGGGGGCATGCTGAGGGATCATAAGATAAAGAATTACAGCAGTAATAAGAATTTGATCAACCAACATACCTTAAACAGATAGGAACAAGCAAACACGGTAAGGGAAAATGCACGGCATTAACCTTCGTGCTTTTACTCTCAACCTCACCATATGATTCAATAGAAAAAAACACGACATCACCCTTCGTACATTAACTCTCTCATAACATGGCACGGCATCACCCTTCGTGCATTAACACTCCCCCTTACCAAAACAATGAACAATAACAACAGGGAGATGAAAATAACAAGAACAAGTCTTACTTCAACGTTTGGTTCCACAATACCAACCTCAACTTTGAATCAATACCAAAGTCTGTAAACATGATAAGAACGATCAACATAATGTTTAACTAGTTTAAGCATGGATAATATGATCACGAAAAGCAACAACTGCAAGAATAAGACCCACTCGCATGCTATGACCCGACAACAACGCATAGGTACTCGTAACCTCACCTATACATTGTACCCAACAATCAAACACATAGCAAATATGCAAATAAGACCTAATCCCTCAAGCCAAGGTTAACCACGATACATACCTTGCTCCAACGGCCAAACTCAAAGCTCAACCACGACTTTTCCTTTCAAACAAGCCTCTGGATCAATAGAATCTAGCAAATTACCAATCAAATAATTCAAATAAAGCCTTAGGAACTACCCATGATTGCAAAGAATTTAATTTAGGCCATTATTGAAAAAGTCAACAAAAGTCAACACCCGTTCCCGCTTGGTCCAAACCCGAAATTAGGATCAAAACCCCGATTACCCATTCACTCCCGAGCCCGGTTATGTAATTTATTTTGGAATCCGACCTCAAATTTAGGTCTACATCCCTAATTTATCAAATCCCTAATTTATACCCAAAAACCCTTGATTCCCACCATGAAAACTCTAGATTTTAAATTGAAATCTTAGGAATAGTAGTGAAAGATTGAAAGAAACTAGTTTAGTATCACTTACCAATGATTTGGGGAAGAAAAGTTCCTTGAAAAATTGCCTCTAGGGTATTAGGTCTTGAAAATTTGAAGAATGAATCAAATATCCTGTCTAAGTCATATTTCCCCAGCTGCAGATGTCACATTTGTGACCTAGACTTCGCAAATACGAAGCCCGCAAATGCGAAGGGACCATCGCAAATGCGAAGTCCTTCACACCTCTATTGCCTTCGCAATTGCGAACATGAATTTTCGCAATTGCGAGCATAGGATCGCATTTGCGATCACTGCCCTTCCCAGACTTACTTCCCAAATGTGAAGTGGGAGAAATTCAAAAATAGCCAGATTTACAACTGGTAGTTCAAAAATAGCTCAATTTCAAAAGTAATCGAAATTTAGCCACTTTTCATATAAAGATAAATCTGAGCGAAAATACTATTCAAAACCCGAAAAATACGCCAGTATATTATGCTGGAGTTCCAGCATAAGTATACTTGAACTCCAGCATATTATACTGGAGTTCTTGAATAAGTATGCTGGAACTCCAACATAATATGATGGAGTTCCAGCATAAGTACACTAGAACTCCAGCATAATATACTAGAGTTCCAGCAAGTATACCGGTCCAGCATAATATACTAGAGTTTGGAGCACCGGTGCTCCAGTCTCCAGTATATTATACTGGAGCCAGCAAGTATACCGGTCCAACATAATATGCTGGAGTTCATACACAGGTGCACCAAATTCCAGTATATTATGCTGGACCGGTCTCTGTTGTAGCAAAATATTGGCTATTTTTTATTGACTTGGTAAACGCTATTTTTGAATAACCAGTCCGAAAACTGGCTATATCGTGCTATTTTTACATGCGAAGTATCTCTTGCAAATGCGAGCACTGTGTGGCCCAGCTACTCTTCGCATTTGCGATGAGTAGCTCGCAAATGCGGGACTGTCATGATCGCGATTGCGAACTCTGACCTCGCAAATGCGAGATCAGAGGCCAATTCCCAGAAATTGCAGATACCAGCAATGCCTAACTCCAATTTCACTCTGTAGCCTATCCGAAACTCACCCGAGCCCTCGGGGCTCAAAACAAAAGTTCACACAAGTCTAAAAACATCACACGAACTTGCTCGCATGATCAAATCGTCAAATAACACCTAGAACTACGAATTTAGTACCAAATCAAATGAAATTTTCAAGAAAACTTTGAAACTTCTATTTTCACGACCGGACGTCCGAATCACGTCAAACCAACTCTGTTTCTCACCAAATTTCACAGACAAGTCATAAATATGGTATTGGATCTATACCGTATTTCGAAACCAAAATACGGACCCGATATCCAAAAGTCAAACCTTGGTCAAACATTTTCATTTCATTAAACTTTTAACTTTCAAATTTTGACAAAGTCCGATATCTCGGGTTAGGGACTTCCGATTTCGATTCCGGGCATACGCCCAAGACCCAAATCACGATATGGACACGTCGGACTGTCAAAACATGAATCCGGATCCGTTTACCAAAAATATTGACCGAAGTTAACTCAAATAAAATTTTAGGCAAAAAATCTTATTTTTTATCAACTTTAACTTAAACGTTTTTCGAAAACACGCATGGACTGTTCACGCAAATCGATGAGGATAAAATGAGATTTTTAAGGCTTAAAAGCACAAAATTAAATTCTAAAACATAAGATGACCTTTCAAGTCATCATATTAATGTTTGAAAAATGAATCAAAACCGGTAAAGTTGAATAATTTTTTTTTTCCCTCTTTGATTTTAGTAAACTTAGTTTCACTAATCTATTATTTTCTAGTGATTTATGGCAAGCTGGTCTTTAGTAAGAAAAGAGAATTTAATTTTTCGGTCAAACTTAATATGAGATTCGTTTAATTAATTAGGAGATATATGAAGTAAAAATAAATGATAAAGTTGGTCGAATTTAAGTAAGAAGAGTCGAGTTTACTTTTCTTAAATCCTCTAATATGCACCAAGAAAGAAGATTTATAAATGGTGCGGAAAACGCATCCTTATATACAACACCATAGATGAAACATAAGCTAAAACCAAGTTACATTTAGCTTATAACATCCTTCCATAAAAATACAACACCATAGATAAGACTTAAGCTAATCTTCACTTCCAATCTCAAGTTTCATATGTTTCTTTCATCAATTTACTTGATCAATATATATACATGCATAACAACAAAAACCATATCATAATAAAGTTATTTTCCCCATTTTTCATCCCCACACACACACATACACACACACACACACACACACATATATATATATATATATATATATATATATATATATATATATATATATATATATATGTGTGTGTGTGTGCACTAAATATTGAACGACTAAAATATCCCCGAAATATTGATCAACTTTTATACCCTTAAATATTTGTATAATTTAAGGATCTAATTGTAAATTATCTAATGATGGAATTCTTTTTCGATTTAAACTACACATACACCGGCCCTACAAAGTTGATCCTACTTGGATTAAAAAAGCACGCCCACTATTCCCTCTTTTTTTTAATACGTAAGATGATGCATATAATGAAATTGCCTACATAGAGCTATAACCTCTTTTTGTATTTTGTGATTTGTTTTATTGTCTTGCATGGTTTTATTGCTATCTCACAAAAATTGAGCTATTATGTACTGAAATAGGGAGGAAAAGAGCTAAACAAAAAGCTTAAATTTTTTATTAAACCAACCATAATTAAAGCATTTATCTTCAAATCCCAAAAGCTTACATGTAACTAATTATTTAGAATTCAAAGGTCCTTAAATGCAGTAAAGTTTTATTATACCTTCGTAATTTATGGAGTTTATACCTTTAAAAAAATCATTCTCTCGAATAAGTAATAGATGAGTTTTTTTATGTACACGAGACTTATTATAAGTACAAATCTTTTCTAAAGTTATAGTAAAAATAACTAAAGAGACATACTCCTATCTTTATAAGTCTTTCTAAAATTAACCGTATTCTTCCGAGAACAAAGATAGAAAGGATCCAAGCATGACGAACTATACCGAGTAAGAGAGCAAGCACATGCCTTCTGACATTAATTCGATGATTGAAAGAAAATTGAAGCTTATGTAGTTAGATTTTTACTACTTTAATTTTTATTTCATAGATCAACTAAATATATAATGAATATTAATGTGATTAAAAATATTACTATTTCTTACACAAAGTTTTTAATAAATGAAAATAATTCTATAGGACGATATGACAATGCACGTCTATAAAGATTAGTGTGTGTATATAACTAACGTAAGTAAGACGAGGTACCACTTTTTCATGCCGTTTTGGGAGGTCTAGTCAAGGTAATATATGCACATTTCAAAAATTAAGGATAAAAAATTGCACAAACCGTATAACATATATACCAAAAGTGCACACTCTAGAAAGCAAGACAAGAAACGCCACTACCCTTATAAATTTGGAACCAAAAGTACAATTCCTTGAAATAAATTGAGAATTCAGTGATATAATCCAATTGTTCTATTGTCTACTGATCAGCCCAACTCTACTCCTAAAAAGGATAAGCGGTCGTTGCAAGTATAATTCGGTCTAAAAGTCCAGAGTCGAATCTCACAAAGAACTAAGGTTTAGCTACAACTGTTTACTATCGCCAAGAAGACAAGTTCGAATAATTTCAAAGTTATAAATATAAAGATTCTTATGTTTAACTAATTGTGACGACCGTTTTTTTTCATTTCTACTTCTTTATGCTTTGTTTATCCGTGTTATGTGGTATCGGATTGATCGGATCGAATCCGGAATGGTTTTGGTAAGATTTGAGACACTTAGTCTCCAAAAGTAGCTTTAGAGTTAGAAAAGTCAACCGAGAGTTGACTTATTGGTAAACGACCTCGGAATGCGGATTTTATGGCTCGAATAGCTTCGTTAGGTGATTTGGGACTTAGGAGTGTGTCCGGAATATTTTTGTGATGTCCGGTGTAGAATTAGGTTTGAATTGGCGAAAGTTAGTTTTTGACGATTTCCTGTCGGCAGTGAAAAATAGGCTATCGGGGTCGGAATGGAAATCCGACAGTTAAAGCAGGTTCGTAATGTCATTTTGGATATGTCTGTAAAATTTCAGGTCAATCGGAGGTGTTTTGGATATATTTCGGCGTCGTTGGTGGAATTTAGAAATTTCAAAGTACATAGACTTGAATTTTGATGTGATTTTGGTGTTTTGATGTTGTTTTTGGTATTTCGAAGGCTCGACTAAGTTCAAATGATGTTATGGGACGTGTTGGTATATTTATTGAGATTTCCGAGGGCCTCGGGTGGATCTCGAAAGGTTAACGGATAAATTTAGACTAGAAGAAAAGCTGCTGCATTTTTTCACAGTAGCATGAACAGTAACTCGGGTGAACAGTATTTAAATAAACCCTCCACGACCGTAAAACTCTTTTACACCATTTTGAAAGGGGAAAGAGCTTTGAGGCGATTTTGAAGAGAGTAAATCATTATTCTTCATTGAGGTAAGGATTTTGGATCCTAAAACTTGATTATTTGTGATTAAGGAACAAAATATCAGTGTTTAATTCATGAAAATCAATAGAAAAAGGTGGAGTTCGGGCTTGAGATTATGAGACCTTCTAGGGAATATTTAAGGGGTCAAACGAACTCTGATTTTCGAGTTCTTTATATGTACGGACTCGTGAGATAATGAAGAACATTTTGGTATAAAGTTTGTCCAGTTCTGGAATGCGGGTGGGGGGGGGGTCAGGTTTTGACTGATTTCGGGTTATGTGCTTAAAATCGATACTTTTCAATTGGAATTCATTAGTTTAGCATAATTTGATGATAAAAATCTGAACTTGGTAGATTTGGAGCACTCGGAAGTTGGTTCGAGAGGCAAACATGTTGTAGAGTAGCTTTTCGGGCTAGTTCGAGGTGAGTAATAATTTTAAATGTTGTTCTGAGGGTATGAAACCCCGGATTATACAACGTTCGGCTGTGTTGAGGTGACGCACACGTTAGATGACGAGCGTGGGGTCGTGCACCGTTGGGGATTGTGACTTAGTCTATCCCTAATGACTATTTTCTGTATATTTGGTAGCTAATTGTTTGATATTATTATACTTTGGGCTAAATACCATATTTGGGCTTCGTGCCAACTGTTTGAACCCTTAAGGGATCAATAATGATATTTTTCTCACTGTTTGATTTCATACTTGTGCTCAGTCATTCCAGATCTTTCAATGTTTTCAAAACTCAGCTATGTTAATCTATTTTAGAAACCTTAAATGATGTTTTAAAGATATTTTGAGCTGAGCTGCATATTTTTACTATTACCCGAAGGGCTTATGAGATTCTGACTGAGTAAGGCTGAGGGCCTGTATTGTGAGGATACTTTTGGGTCGGGTTGTACGCCGCACCAGTGATACACTAATTAAGATAATGAGGTCGAGGGCCTGAGATTGTACACCACGAGGTGGCTTGATATTGATATGAGGCCGAGAGCCTATTTATGATGCCATGAGATGGCTTGATATTGTGCTTGGGCCGTAAGGGGCCCCTCCAGGAGTCTGCACACCCCCAGTGAGCGCGGGTACCCATTGTGACATGAGATACAGCCCGAAGGGCTGGTATTGTCCTGTGATATTGCCCGAGGGGATGATTTGATGTTATTGTGCCCGAGGGGTAGTTCTTATGTGTTTACCATTCCTAGTTGTTTTTCCTATCTATTGTTGACTGCTTAAAAAGGTATTTTTATGAGATTTTATTATTAAATTGTGTTACTGATTTTGTTATGCCTCTGATAGTTAAATGTTATTTTTAACGTGATTTTATATCGTTCAGTCTTCATTTGTTCTTATTACTCATTGAGTTGGAGGTACTCACTTTACTCCCTGCACTTCTGCATGCAGATTCAGGCGCTACAGGTCCTGCTACTGAGGATTGACAGTCCCAGTAGATCTTCGGAGGTTTACTAGGTAAATGCTTGGCGATTCGCAGCCCAATGCAACCTCCCTCTATCTTATTTCTTTTCTGATTCAGTCATTTAGTAGTGGAGTAGACTTTCAGACTGGTAGTATTGTTTTAGATGCTCATGACTGGTGAAACCCCGATATCATGTTGTGTTGGCTTTTATTTTTGCAAATTATATTGTTAAATGCTTATTTTGGGATTTTATTTATGATTAAAGACTTAGTAGTTATTATTTTAATTGCTTAAAGTGAATTGAAAGTGAGTAGGCTGGACTTGTCTTCACGAGAAGTGCCATCGCGACCGGGTTGGGTTTAGGATCGTGAGAAGTTGGTATCAAAGCCTAGGTTACATAGGTCTCACGAGTCATGAGCAGGTTTAGTAGAGTCTTGCGGATCGGTACGGAGAAGTCTATATTGTGAGCACATGATTTTTGCTTCACGGAAACTACTCCAAAAGAAATCGAAAAATAAATAAAACAAGTTGCCTTCGGGTACAATTTTGAGAATTTGCGTGACATTTTGATAATTTCTATGTCCGTAAACGCTCGCCTCGCTATAGTTAAAAATACAAAGATACGTGTTGTAGGTATTTAGGAATAAATTGTACATTTAGGAATTAATTAACCATAATTTGGTTTTAAAAAAATTACAAAAATATGCATTTTTATTCTATTTGTTATCATCGTGATTTTATTAAACGTTTTAATTCGTGTGATAATTGTTGTTAAGTATTAATTAATATTTGTGTAGTTTAATCTTGGTTTTTGGGAATTTTGTTTAATTATAAGGAAAGAACCGGATTTGGGCCAAAAATTCAAATGAAAATCAGGCCCAATCCATTGCATTGATCCAGTCCGATCATCTGACCCTTCAGATGCACCCAAACGACGCCGTTTTGGCGCCTCAATCAGAGCCGTTGATTTGGTGCAATCAAACGGTCCAATGCAGCCCCTGCTAAGTCGAAACGACGCCGTTTTAGGAAAGTTGATCTGAGCCGTTCACCTACATGGATCCAACGGTCCCTGACTTCCCTCGTGACCCGACCCACTTCCTTCTTAAACCGACCCCCCACTCAACCAAACGACACCGTATGGATAAGCTCCCTTAATCCTGGCCATCGATCTTGATTGATCCAGCGGCCAGGATTACACCTTCCAGCCCATATATAAGCCAACCTGTTACCCCACGCCCCAAACCAGACCCCCCCTTCACGCATTGTTCACCCTTCGTCCCCAGAACCCCCCTCTCAAACCCTAGCCGCCTTAGGTTTCCCCCACCATAAACCCGGCCACCCGAACTCTGATGGCCACCAAAACAACACCCCTGATACACCCAACCACCCTGAACACGAATCCACCAACCGATTACCTCGAATCACCCTGCAACTTCTCGAATTTTCAATCGAAGATTCGAGCAACAAGCAGATCTACACCCACCAACCCCAACCCCAAACTCACACCACAACACCTCCTGACCTACTTCACCCCCTGAATGACCTTGGTTCCGTTCGAATTTGACCAGAACTGAGCGAATCCCAAATCAGACCTCCAAGAACCCTAGAACTCAGATATATGGGTGTCCGTCCAAATCAACAAAGGATCGGGGCCTAATAGACTTTAACCGAGGTGTTCTCAGTTGAGAACACTTCGATTAAAGTCCATTCGACCCCAAAATGGTCGAGTCCGAGTTCGAGTTTGAGTTAGTTTTAATTTCAAGTCCCCGAGGTAATTTTTCCCTTTTTCTTTTGTTCTCCTATAGATTCTACCTGTTTTTCATGTTTAGTTTGTTTTGTTTCCGATTTTCTGTCAATACTGTAAACCCTGAGATAGTGTTAAGTTTGTTTTGGTGTTTTATTGGATTATCTGTTGTATATTATAGTTTATATAGTCGTTTAAACAAGTGTCATCAATTAATGTGTTTGAAATTAGATGAAAACATGACAGTAGTTTGTTAATACCCTCCATGTATGCTTGCCAGGACAATAGCTCATCTAAATCTGTATGTTAGCATATAATGAACCTTTGAAATATGTTCAGTTTTGTCTGTGAATTAGGCTACTCGTTCAGGCAGTAACCTCAGGATTTTCATAAAAAACCTGTTCAGTATTCATCACTGCTTCAAGCTTAGCCAATGGGCTGTTGTCTTTTGCATTGTTTGGCTGTGAGTTGGGCAGGATTGGTTCCCAATATGACCAACTCATATCATTTGATTGGCACCCTTGTTTGATTGAGTTTGAATCATTGGTTGAACTTAGGTTGAGAATTGGGTATAAATGTAGAAGTTTAACAGATCAACCTAAAATCAGTGTTAGGCTTAAGTTGATACAGTCAGTTCAGTGATTAGCTAAATTCAGAAGGGTTTATATACTAACTGTCAAGAGTTAGGGTAATACAGTAATATGCAAGGGTTAAGGGGTAATTTTGGGAGTTTAGTAGCATGTTAACAGGCTGTAAAGCTGAGGACTGCCTTGGGGTCATTTTTTAAACTTAGTTTAATTGTTAGTGGGGTACATAACATAAGGGAATGAGTTTATTTGAATACTATAACCCCTCCCATGATTATTGATTAAAACAAATAGGACAAGCATGGGGAACAAGATAGTGGGGATCAATAAAAGACATTGAAGCATGGGGGATTAAGGGGTATGGGCAGAAAAGCTAAAGGGATAAAGGCAGCCTGGGAGCTTGCCATTTCTGGCCTATAAATAGGCTGATTTTTAGAGTTAAAGGGGCTGGTCTTCCAACCTTTAGAAGGTCAGTTTATTTTCAGAGCACATGCTGGTTTTTCTGATCCTAAGAGACCAGTGGGAAAAAATCAAAAATTAGGGGTTTAGGAAATCAGAAATTAGAGGCTGGATATTTAAGGGTTGAGAGTTAAAAGAGTGTTGTTTTGCTGAACATAACAAGCAGAAGTCACTGTGTCTCTGCACCTGTTTTCTTTCTCTGCTTTAGTCTGGTTTGGTTGGGCACACTGCTGGTTTTCAGTTAGTTTCCCTGGGTTCTTTACTTGCCAAAAACTGTTTTAGTTAAGTGTTTTGGTTCTCTGTTTGGACTGAAAGTCCACTGGTTGTTGCTGTTGGGTTTTTCTGAATTTCTCCTGGGTTTCCACTTAAGTTGCTGCTGAGTTTTGGTCTATTGCTGGGCTATCCCTGTTGCTGCTGTTGCTGTGTTATTTCATACTGCCCTGCTGATCATTCTTCTTCTTCTTTTTCTTTTCCTATACCAGGTACACGACTGATACACTGTAAAATGTAAGCTGAAGTTTGAAGTTTGAATACAAAGAAAAATTGGAAGAGTTGAAGTCATTCTGAATTAGCTTAGAAATGTACTAAAAATAGGTTGTCAGCATGATGATTTACTTTCCTTAATAGAACTATGTAGTTAGCTGTGATGTAACTGAACTTTTATGCATATCATTTAGTTGGAAGACCCTGTGTGTTGCTTATAATTGAAAGTGATTAATGTTGTAGCAGCCATGTTCTATTAGTTCCTTATTGTTTTGTTGAGGCGCATGTTAGCTACCCAATAGTTCCTGCTTTAAACAAATGGCCTGTTTTAAAGTCGGTGGGAATATGGCTTGATTAAGGCAAACAGTACGTTTCATTTTAGTTTCTTCCCCCTCCCATTTGTTTATAAATGCCAAACATATATCAACTCTTAGAATAGGCCCAAATGGAATAAGAGTGGCCCAGGCCGAATCTAACTTCATGCACAATAGGCCTGGGCCCATTACTGCCAAACGGACTGCCCATATCACGTCCCTCTTTCAACAAATCACATTCGAAACTTAACTATAATAACTCATAAGTATGTAAATACAGTAGGACCTTTTCCATTTTTTGGAGACAAACAAAGATAGGAAATCATAGTTGCTTTTAGGTTTGCCTTTAAATAAAAAGGAGATGAGCCTCGCCCAAATAAAACGCATAAACTGCGGGGCCCTCGTTAAATGTATGTATTAATTATTTAGATTTTGGGACGGGCCGTTTAGAAAATTTCACGGTTTTTCCCCAAAGTAACAACACGCTAGTTCTTTAGGACGCGTCTTAATTAATCTTATTTTTCTCAAATTCGGGTGCGCATTTCATGCGACCCAAATCCAAATCCCAAAACATTGAGTAAAAATGTGTTCCGGATTGTGGGTGCATTTCATGTGACGCCATCCAAAGACATGTTTTTAAACGATGTTCACATTCTTTTTAAATATAATAATAAAAGCGGTAAAGAGTTAAAACTTGCACATGAGCGCATAATTATATATAAAATCAGATAAACAAGCCGAATATGACAGTTGAGCGACCGTGCTAGAACCACGGAACTCGGAAATGCCTAACACCTTCTCCCGGGTTTACAGAATTCCTTATCCGGATTTTTGGTTCGCGGACTGTAATACAGAGTCATTCTTTTCCTCGATTCGGGATTAAATTGGTGACTTAGGACACCCTAAATCTCCCAAGTGGCGACTCTGAAATAAACAAACAAATCCCGTTTCGATTGTCCTTTAATTGAAAAAACTCCTTCATCCCTCGCGGGGGCGGAAAAAGGAGGTGTGACAGCTCTAGCGACTCTGCTGGGGATAAATACGACCCAGAACCACTGGTTCAGGGTTAGAAATCGAGCTTAGAATAAATTGTTATGTTCAACTTTATCTGATTTTGTTACATGATATGTGCTTAATATGCTAACTAACTGCTTTTACCGCTTTGATATTTTGTGAACTGTATATAAACTGTACCGAAACCCATATCATCTCTGAGTCTTCTGAATCATGAAGAAGGGTGTACTTCGTACGACTTCTTTTCTGTATAGTGTCAAATCCCAATTTAGAACGAGGTTCGGACAAGTTGCTAAGCTGGTGAAGCTTCTGTATTCCCGGTACGTTGCCCCCCTCGGCTCGAGCTGTCCGCTCGGGTAAGCCAGGTCTAGAACAAACACCCAGGTTCTGAACCTAGTATAACAAAGCCACATGCCGGATCCCTAGTAGGAACGTTTATCTGCATCATGTGCATTTTTGACTTAGGGGACTCAACACAGGGGTTGGGTCCGTCTAGGAATAGCAACCTGAAACAGAAAAGACCATCCTGATGCATCTTACTCAACGCTGTGCATTTACTTGTTTTGGGTTTGCATGACGACCGGCTTCAAATACATAAAATGAAAATAAAAAAAATAATTTTTTTTTGAGAAATAGCAGTGTATAGGTTAATCTTCTGTTTGAAAAGAAAATAACAATGTCCAAATAGCATCGAAACTCTGACAAAATTTTGAGAAAAATATTTTACTTTTAATATAGTTTGTTTTATCAAAAAAAAGAAAAAAGAGAATCTATCATTTTTAGTTTGTCTGGTCTGCGGAAATGGAAAATGAAAAAATAATTTGTTCTGTTATGAAGAAAGTCTCTTGATTTGTGTTTTAGCTTATTTGCCAACGAAAGCAAAAAATAGTTTTTTTTATAGTTTGTTTAATTGGGCGAACTACGCCGGTTTGATTCTCACCAGGTGTGAGATACGTAGGCAACCCTCATCGGGTCCAACCTCCCCTTTTGCTAAAAATAACCAAAACATGTCAAATGTTAATTTCATCAGATCAAGTCAGGCCGTTTCGCCATAAATAGCCAAGTATTCCCGAAAGGGATGCCGGAAGGCTTGAATTTGCACAGACGACCGTTTTTGTTGATTTTTGATCGGTATACCTACAAAGCCTTCATCCCTGGAGTGCTGAAAGGCCGTACATGAAAACCGAGTCCTTCATCTTCAAAATTCAAAAAAAAATCAAATATAGATAGTTCTGTTTTGAGTCTAATAAAAGTATTCTTTCTTTAATTACCTCAATAAATGTGCAGGATGAGCACAAATCAAAATGAACCGTTCTCAGTCTTTAGCGAGGTCCCTCTACAACTCCACATGTGGTGGAATGATCTGGAAGCCGATAGTAAAGAAATAGTGGGAAGAGTATTGGGAGGTTTTGTCAATCTGCTGAGTATCAAGCCAAAGACAGATATCCTCAAAGCTCTAATACCGTTCTGGGACCCAACCCACAACGTATTCCATTTTGTTGACTTTGAACTTTCACCTACGCTAGAGGAAGTCGTTGTATATGCGGGGTTGAATGGGAAACTAAGAGGGCAGTATTTACTTTCACCAAGACCAGTATCTCCGCACGCATTTTTGGATTTGCTAAGCATTAGTCGGAAGGTGCAGAATGATGATTTGTCGAGAGGATGTTGTACTCTCCAATTCTTGTATCAACGGTACGGAACTCCTCAGGTTTTTGAAGAACCAAACCTCGGATTAATTCATATTGGGAACAGAAACAAGTGGGAAGCAAGACGTACTTTGGCATTTATCACAGTATTTCTGGGAGTCGTGGTCTGTCCCCGCAAAGACAAGAAAGTAGAGATAGGCCTTGTAGGGATGACCGATGTTGCAATCAAAAGAACCGACAATACTGTGGTTCCTTTGATTTTGTCCGAAATCTACCGAGCTTTAACTATATGCTGAGAAGGAGGCAAGTTCTTCTAGGGATGCAATCTGTTACTCTAGCTATGGATGCAAGAACACCTCCATCACCGAGCGGGATACATGAACCAAGGGTTGACTGAGAGAAACTGTATCAGCGGCTTTGAGAAACGAATGACAGGAGTCATATTTCCCGAAGGTGTCGAAGCATGGCTTACACGATTGAGGTCAACAATAGCCGACCAAATTGTATGGGCATTTGGGTGGCTGACTGATACTGAGGTAATATACATGGCGGCCGAGGAATGTCATATTCTTTTGATGGGACTTCGCAGCATCCAACCATATGCTCCTCATCGTGTATTGCGCCAGCTAGGAATATTTCAAGTAGTTCCCACTGATGAAGATCTAAGCAAGCACGCCATTGAGCTGAGCCCGGGAGTCGTATTTCCCGAAGGAAAGATTAGAAAGCTGTGGCACGAATGTAGATTCTTGGAACCCAAGACTATGGTTCGAGAACTGGCTAAAGGTGAGTAGACCCAAAGTACGATGTTTGGTTCGAGAGAAGGTTCCAGATTTGTCAGAGACCTGCTAAAAGAGCTCACGTCCAACAATTTACGAATGATTCGCAGGAGCAGTGGGGCTGGATAAGGAGGGAGGAAGGCTACCGGGCTGAAATCGGGAAGCTAAAGCAACAAGTTGAAAGGCTTGTATTTGAGAACAACGTGCAAGTCGCCTCTGAGCGGGGTGAAAAGAACAAATTAGCCAAAGAAAACTAGACACTGAAAGCCCGTATTCGCCAAGTCAGTAAGAGTAACAGCGACCGGCAGAAACGTCGCTCCGACGAAAGAATGATAGCAGAGTTGAGAGTTCAAGTCAGCAAAAGCCGAGAAGAAGTAGAGAGATCGGAAGCTTGCATACCAAGAATAAAGGTCAGATGGGCAAAAGGTACAATGGCCCGGAGGAAGCATCTGCAACAAGTCATAAGGGATTCTGAAATGAGCATCGGGATATTAAGGAAAACGAACTCCACTCTTCAGGAGCGGATCTTAAAACAAGCACAAGATGCCCAAGTCGATAGAAGGCGTTGTTACGATACGATGACCAGAATGGAAAGATAAATGGAGAAGTTCCAGGATCGACTCGCCGACAATGCTCAAGCACTGGGATTAAAGAACCGGCGAATAAAGCAATTGTTCATTGAAAGGGACAACATTCGAGGAAGGATTGATGAGATTGGTCACTACATCTACATGAGATGCCTAGCATGTGAGCAAATACCTCGGGATACCCTCCTTGCTTCCATCATGGGCTATGTCCACCGGATCATGAATGAGTTGAAGAGCTTGCAGAAAGGCCTTACATCTAAGTCTACGGAAAGGCCGAACGATGCCTCGCGGGCCCCTAAGTTGGAATTTTAATCCTTTGTTCGAGTCTTGTTTAATTGGCTTTGTTGTCTTCCCATATGTTGTTTTCTTTTTCTTTTCATCGAGTCAGGTTAAAAACTTTGGAATCTGTACTATTGTTGTTCTTTGCTTGAGATAAGTGACTTGTAATAGCAAATTTTGGTGATGAATTGAATGATTCCAAAAGAAATTTTTGTGTCTTTACTTTGTGGCAGAACTACGCCCGGTCTGATTCACGCGGGGACGTGATACGTAGGCAATCCACATAAGATTCGACCGCCATTAAAAAGAAAGGGAAAAAAAGAGAGAAAAGAAGAAAAAAGAAAAAAAAGAAGAAGAAAAAAGAAAAATAAAATACAGGGGTTCCCAAAGTACTTTAAAGGGGCAAATAAGCAAGTCGGGATGACGCATGTGTTTGAAGCAAAGCATGTTAGAAATGGTTTACTGCCTAGGAGCATTACATCCCCAACGTGCTATTATCAAAGTCTGTTAAACTCTAACGCTAACAAGTTTGTTGTTTTCCACAAATACCAGACAGTTAGTTGTTAAAGCATTCTGGCAACGCACCCTTACCAAATCAGATCCAAAGGACCGGTAACAACAAGCATGACTACTTCAGAAAATAGTACCGAGGACGAAAGGCCGTTGAGCCAGTTGTTAAAAGAAGCGATGGAGAAGATAGAAAGGATGAGACTAGAGATGAATGCAATGCAGTTAGCTTTGGCCAAAACACAAAAGAGCCCTGAACCACTAGGGCATATGCCGGAATACCCTCACTCTGGCCCTTCAACAAGCCTCCCGAATCACCGCTATCATCAGGAGAGAAGCCCCCATGATTCCCAAGCTCCACCACCCCATCAACCTCTCCCAACACCAAATGTTCCCACTTTTATGGGACCCACATCAGCCACCCTGCAAAGATCAACCAGCGAGCCGTTGTTTCAGGCTCACGATACGCAATACTATCCCCCTGAACCCACATTCAATGCACCAAAACCCCATACCTACAATCCGCACTTGGAGGTACCAGCGGAGATTGAAAAGCCGGTTAAGGTCCTAGAACAAGATGAGGTAATGAGGAAGTTCAAAAGCCTGGAGCAATCCTTCAGGAACCTGCACGGATTGGGCAACCAGGTCAGCGTGGCCTACAAGGATCTATGCCCTTTCCCAGACGTCCAACTCCCGGCTGGGTTCAAGATGCCTAAGTTTGATTTGTATGAAGGGCACGGTGATCCCATGGCACATTTGCGGGGCTTTTGTAGCAAAATGAGAGGGGCAGGCGGCAAAGATGAGCTACTGATAGCTTATTTCGGCCAAAGCTTGAGTGGATCGGCATTGGAATGGTATACCAGGCAGGATTCCAGCAGATGGTACACTTGGGATGATCTAGCGCAGGCTTTCGCGGGTCACTTTCAATACAATCTCGAGATAGTCCCTGACCGTCTCACATTGCTGAGGACCGGAAAGAAGCTTGGGGAAAGCTTTCGCGAGTTTGGTTTCCGCTGGAGAGAACAGGGAGCCAGAGTTGATCATCCCATGAGAGAGGGAGAAATGGTGGACTACTTTTTGCAAACACTGGATCCAACTTACTTTGGTCACTTGGTGACGACGGTTGGAAAATCCTTCAATGAAGTAGTAAAGATAGGGGTCATGATAGAGGAGGGTCTGAGGTCTGACAAAATCCTGAATTACTCAGCGCTCAAGGCAACGACCCAGGCTATTCAGAGCGGCACGGGAGGTGCGCTGGGAAGGAGGAAGAAAGAAGAAATCGCCACGGTTGAGGCAAGCAGTTGGTCCAGGTCCGGCAAACCATACTACAACCAACCCAGACCCCATAGGCCAAACTACCCATACAGCCCACCACAACACTACTATCCACCTCAAGAACCACACTTCTCCGTGCACCAAGCCCAGACATACACTCAGCCTCTAGTTCGCCCGCAATGGCGCGCGCCGACTCCCCAGAACACATATGCACCCCCATAAAACACCTACCCTCCACCGCAAAACACCTATCCTCCACCAAGAGCATACAAGAACCCTCCGGGGGCGGGCTTTCGAGGGAGTCAAGCTGCTAGAAGTGACAGGCTACAGAGACATAGAGCCTTTACTAAGTTGGGAGAGACCTATACCACCGTATTCCACAAATTGGGGCGGCTAGGTTTGGTGAGTCCTGTCGAACCTAGAGAGCAAAACCCCCCACCCCAAAATTTGGACAGATCGATAAGCTGCGAGTACTGCTCAGGAATGCTGGGGCATGATACTGAAAAATGTTGGAGGCTGAGGCAGGCAATACAAGATCTTATTGATGCCAACAAAATCGAGGTCCAGGCGCCGGAGGCGCCCAACATCAACCAGAACCCATTGCCAGTACACCACGAAGCTCACATGATCGAGCTGGTATACGAGGGAGGAGAGCCAATGAGACCATCACAGACAGTTATGACAATCCAAGCCGCTCCGAAAGAAGGATCGACCGGTGGAAGACCAGGGGTACGGTTGCAGGGGGAAGGTGTCAAGCCAGTAGTGATATTGGGAAAGAGTCTATCCACCGCAACAAAAAAACCAGAGCCAGCCAAATTGGTAATATCAGGGACTCCACCCACACCAGCAGTTGTGTTGAAAGGGGTATACAGGGAACTGGTCACCATAAAGCCGGTAGTCCCATTGCCAATGATTGATAGCAAGGCCGTGCCTTGGAAGTATGAGAAGGCAATGGTGATGTACAAGGGAAAACAAGTGGAGGAGGATAGTTGTGAGGCACAGGGACTGACTCGATCAGGACGGTGTTTCGCTCCGGTGGAGTTGAGAAGACCCAACCCGGCTGCAACAAAGAAACCTGTGTTAGAAGAAGAAGCTGAGGAATTCTTGAAGAAGATGAAAGTGCAGGATTACTCCGTGGTCGAACAGTTGAAGAAAACACCGGCCCAGATCTCGCTATTATCATTACTGATCCATTCGGATGAACATCGTCGGGCCCTGATGAAGATATTGAATGAAGCTCATGTGCCCAACGAGATTTCTGTAAACCACCTGGAAACGATTGCCAACAAAATTTTCAAGGTAAACAGGGTAACATTCTCAGATGATGATCTGCCAGTGGAGGGCACGGAGTATAATAAAGCTCTCTACCTAACTGTCAAATGTGAAGATTCGGCAGTTACTTGGGCATTGGTGGATAACGGCTCAAGTGCCAATATTTGTCCATTATCCACCCTGAACCAGTTGAAGATCGACCACGGAAGAATCCACAAGAACAACATTTGTATCCGAGGATTTGACGGAAATGGAATTGAGTTGACCATCGGTCCAGTCCAGTTTACCATGGAGTTCCAGGTATTAGATGCCGCGGTATCTTATAACCTTCTGTTGGGACGACCGTGGATCCACGCAGCTAAAGCAGTGCCATCCACCTTTCATCAAATGGTCAAGTTCGAGTGGGATAGACAAGAGGTCGTACTGCACAGCGAGGACATTGCCTGCACCATGGGAAGCGCCATTGTGCCCTTCATAAAGACCAATGATGACAAAGGTCCCTGGGTTTACCAGACTTTCGATGCAGTGTCGACAAACAAAATTTCCAAGGGTGAGATCATTCAGCACCCTAGGGTAGCTTCCGCAACGGTCATGATGGTTTCAGAAATGCTGGGTAATGGGTTTGTGCCGGGAAAAGGCCTGGGGGCTGAGCTTCAGGGGATTGTCCAACCTGTCTCTTTGCCCAAGAATTTGGAGACCTTTGGGTTGGGGTTCGAACCAACTGCGACAGATATAAAGCGAGCGCGGAAAATGAAGAAGAGAGTTTGGTTTCTTCCCAACCCGATACCGCGTCTCTCAAGATCCTTTATTAGAGCAAGTGCCAAGGGGTCACCGGTCCCGAAAGTTCTCGGACCACTGATTGGGATAGACGGGTATTTGAACCAGAGCTTCGAAAGACTGTTCACTGATGTCAATATGGTAGAAGTTGGAGAGAGTTCCAGCGGAGCAGACATACAGTTTGTGGGGCCTGAGGCCAAAACCAACAATTGGACGTTCTCTTTTTACTGGTTCTAATGACATGGCATGCACAGCGGATCTTCGACCTAGTCTAATAAATCAATCCGACTCCAACTTAATGATACAAAAGGTCGATTGTGACGATGAGTCCGAATACGACAAGGATGAAGCCTTCGAAGAAATAAACTGAGAACTGTGCCAATTTGAAGAGAAACCCAAGCCTAATCTGAATGACACTGAGGCTGTGAATCTAGGGGATGTAGATAATGTCAGAGAAACCAAAATCAACATCCACATTGAGCCAAACGTCAGGGAGGAATTAATCAAAACCCTCGTGGAATTCAAAGATGTTTTTGCATGGTCATATGATGATATGCCGGGATTAAGCACCAATCTAGTGGTTCACAAATTGCCCACTGACCCGGCATACCCTCCGGTCAAGCAAAAGTTGAGGAAGTTTAAAACAGAAATGAGTGTGAAAATCAAAGAAGAGGTGACTAAGCAGCTGCAGGCGAAGGTTATTCGGGTCACTCGATATCCCGATTGGTTAGCCAATGTGGTACCAGTGCCGAAAAAGGATGGGAAAATCAGGGTATGCATCGACTACCGCAATCTCAACAAAGCAAGTCCTAAGGATAATTTTCCGTTGCCCAACATCCATATCCTGATCGATAATTGCACTGGGCGCGAGATCGGATCCTTTGTGGACTGTTATGCAGGATATCATCAGATCTTAATGGACGAAGAAGATGCGGAAAAGACAGCTTTCATTACACCATGGGGAACTTACTGCTACCGGGTCATGCCATTCGGACTGAAGAATGCTGGGGCAACGTACATGCGAGCAATGACTACTGTGTTTCACGACATGATACACAAAGAAATTGAAGTGTACGTAGATGATGTGATCATAAAGTCTTGGCGTCAGGAAGACCATGTAGCAGACCTAAGGAGATTTTTTCAAAGACTTCGAAGGTATGATATTAAGCTCAACCCAGCCAAATGCGCCTTTGGGGTTCCATCAGGAAAGCTATTAGGATTCATCGTCAGTCGATGGGGTATTGAATTGGATCCATCCAAGATCAAATCCATCCAAGATTTACCACCGCCAAAGAACAAAACAGAGGTAATGAGTCTGTTGGGGAGACTAAATTACATCAACAGGTTCATCGCTCAACTCACGGTGACTTGTGAACCCATATTTCGGCTGCTGAAGAAAGACGCTGCGGTAGACTGGACGGTGGAGTGTCAAGAGTCTTTCGACCAGATTAAAGGGTACCTGTCCAATCCACCTGTGTTGGTTCCACCCGAGCCAGGGAGGCCATTAATTCTTTATCTAACGGTCCTGGAGAATTCGTTTGGTTGCGTGCTGGGGCAACACAACGTCATAGGAAGGAAGGAGCAGGCCATTTATTATCTTAGCAAAAAGTTCACAGTGTATGAAGTCAAGTACACTCAACTCGAGAGGACATATTGCGCCCTAACTTGGGTGGCTCAGAAGTTGAAGCACTACTTGTCTTCGTATACTACTTATCTCATCTCCCGTTTGGACCTATTAAAGTATATTTTCCAGAAACCTATGCCTACAGGGAGGTTAGCAAAATGGCAAATCTTGCTCACAGAGTTTGATATCGTCTACATGACGAGGACGGCCATAAAAGCCCAAGCGCTGGCCGATCACTTGACTGAGAATCCCGTTGATGAAGAATACGAGCCGTTGATGACGTATTTCCCAGATGAGGAAGTAATGCACACAGGTGAGCTGGAATTACCCGAGGAACCAAGCTGGAAGCTTTTCTTTGATGGGGCTGCAAACGCGAAAGAGGTTGGAATAGGAGCGGTACTCATTTATGAAACAGGACGTCACTACCCTGTTACAGCTCAGTTACGCTTCTACTGTACCAACAACATGGAAGAGTATGAAGCATGCATTTTGGGTCTGCGATTAGCTGCAGACATGGATGTCCAGGACGTTTTGGTCTTGGGAGACTCGGACCTCCTGGTGCATCAGATTTAGGGTGAGTGGGAAACACGGGATTTGAAACTCATACCATATCGACAATGTTTGCACGATCTGAGCAAGCGATTTCGATCAGTGGAATTCAAACATGTCCTGAGAGTTCATAACGAGGTCGCTGATGCATTGGCCACCTTAGCATCAATGTTACACCACCCCGACAAAATGTATGTTGACCCTTTGCACATCTAGGTTCGTGATCAGCATGCTTATAGCAGCATGGTAGAAGAGGAAGTGGATGGCGAGCCATGGTTTTATGACATAAAGGAGTACCTCAAGATGGGGATATACCCAGAGCAGGCCACTGGGGACCAAAAAAGAGCCCTTCGGCATTTGTCAAATGGTTTCTTCCTCAGTGGAGGAGTGTTGTACAGAAGAACCCCAGACTTGGGATTGCTAAGATGTATAGACGCCGGTCAAGCCACGACAGTTATGGCAGAAGTGCATGCTAGAGTCTGTGGGCCACATATGAGCGGATATGTATTGGCAAAGAAGATTCTTCGAGCAGGGTACTATTGGCTCACTATGGAGCATGACTGTATCACTTTCGTGAGGAAATGCCATCAGTGTCAGATACATGGAGATCTGATTCATTCTCCGCCGACAGAGTTGCATACGATGTCAGCGCCCTGGCCATTTGTCGCATGGGACATGGATGTCATTGGGCCTATCGAGCCGGCAGCAGCCAACAACCATAGGTTCATTCTGGTGACCATCAACTACTTCAACAAGTGGGTTGAAGCTAAAACTTTCAAGTCGGTAACCAAGAAGGCAGTGGTGGATTTTGTTCACTCCCATATCATCTGCAGATTTGGGGTCCCAAAAGTGATCATCACGGATAATGGGGCAAATCTTAACAGCAGTCTGATGAGAGAGGTATGCCAACAGTTTAAGATTACACATCGCAATTCCACCCCATATCATCCCAAGGCGAATGGAGCGGTCGAAGCAGCCAATAAGAACATCAAGAAGATACTGCGGAAGATAATGGAAGGATCTAGACAATGGCACGAGAAATTACCCTTTGCTTTGTTGGGTTATCGCACTACAGTCCAGACTTCCATAGGTGCAACTCCTTATTTGTTGGTATACGGAACTGAAGAAGTAATACCAGCGGAGATTGAAATTCCATCCCTCCGAATTGTCGCTGAAGCCGGGATTGACGACGATGAATGGGTCAAAGCTCGACTAGAGCAGCTGAACTTAATAGATGAAAAAAGATTGGCAGCAGTATGTCATGGCTAGTTGTATCAGAAAAGAATGGCAAGAGCATACAATAAGAAGGTGCGCCCCAGAAAATTTGAAGTAGGGCAGCAAGTATTGAAACGGATCCTCCCGCATCAGGTCGAAGCAAAAGTCAAGTTCGCCCCAAATTGGCAAGGGCCTTATATCGTGACCAGAGTGTTGTCCAACGGTGCTTTGTGTCTGGCAGATATCGAGGGAAGATGTGTCGACATGGCTATCAATTCTGATGCAGTTAAAAGATATTATGCGTAATTTCTTTGATTATGGTAGTTATTGGTCCGTTTGTTTGTATTTGGTACTTATTGGATTATGAAATGACGGAGGCAATTCTTTCTTCTATCCAAACACTTTTAACCTTTGCTTCCCCCCTTTGAGCCTTAGTTGTTCTTTCATACCCCTCTTTCGGAATCACTAATGGAAAAAAGATTAAAAAAAATAAAAAAATAAAAGAAAAATGAAAAAGATTACAAAAGGTAGGAACTACGTTTGACCTGATTCCTCAAAGAGGATACGTAGGCGCCTCACGGCTCGGTCATAGTGTGCATAATGCGCATAGCTCAACATAGTGTAAATATAAAATTCCCCAAGCAAGAAAACTGGGGCAGGAGTTATGTTTTTTAATCTCCAAAAAAGGGTTTGATTCCAAGAGTTGTAACATTTCACCCATCAACGTTACGATAAATATTTGACACACAAAACCAACATCGATGTCCAAAAAGACCTCCTGATCAATATCCGAGAGGTGCCAAGTCAGGCCAACGGAAGCTGAGAATAATACGTTGATCTCCAGCAAAGAAGAGGGTCATAAACTGGAAATGAATTGATGGCTGAAAAGAATCTCCGAAAGAGAGAGTCATATCGGCAACACTTCAATCCCCCGTTGAAAGATAAAATGAGAGAGTCTTAATTGGAGAAAACCTTCGCAGGCACCATAAGGCGACGAAAGATGAGAGAGATAAAACGAGAGAGTCTTATCGGTGAAAACCTTCACAGGCATCGGAAGGCGACGAGAGCTGAGAGAAAAGAGAGAGTCTTATAAGTGAAAACCCCTCGAAGGGCACTATAAGGCGACAAGACAAATTGGCAAAAGGATCTGCATTTGCGAAGAGGTGGGCACCTATTTATCTCCGGCAAGTGAGGCCGCCAGGAATATTGATTGATACAAATAGACTAGGTCGATTAATCCATAATGCACGACATGATCGTTGGGACCGGACCTACCATCCAGATAAGTTCTTTCCTTGTCTTCTCCCCTAACATTGGTTCATAAAGATTTTTCTCTTTTTCTATCTTTTTCATTTCTTTGTCTAAAAAGATTTTTTCCAGAAATTTGTTTTGAAAAGGATTTTTCAGAGTTTACTACCAAGGGCCAAAATGGTACAAAGCAAAATGCGAATGGGATAGGCCAAAGCTGAGGCAATAAAACAAAAGGCGTTTGTTGCAAAACCGAAGGACAAATTGGCTTAGAAAGTTAAAGGGGACATGAAGAAAAGCGGAAAACGACGGTTGAGGGACTTATGGACCAAGTTCCAAGAAGATCCCCCAGCAGAACTTCGATAGATCACGGACCAAGGTCCGAGGTGGTCAGACATCACAGGAAGGGGGAAGGAGGCAGGGAGAATTTAATCCGCCGCAAGATAACCCTAACAGTCCTATCCCCAATAAGGTTATCCCCAAGTGATAACATTCTATGCCCTGCAGTTCTGGGAGGAAATAAGCTTTTAAGAGAGTAGTTTTGGAATTGAAGAGGACTCCCGCAGCTTGTTCTGAAACAAGAAAGTGGGGAAGGGATAAATGGAAAACCATCCCCAGCAGAAATACCATCCCCAGCAGACATATCATCCCCAGCAAGCAACTTTATCCCCCAACCAGTTTTGGGAGCACAGAGCAAGGGAAAGGGAAAGGAAAAATCATCCCCAGCAGGAGTGACATGACCACTCACCATGTTAAAACTAACAAAATTTTCTTTGGTTGCTACAGGAAAATAAAGGCTGATGATGGCAGAAAGACACGCCACAAGGAAGGTCACCAAAACCGGGGCAGAAAATTTTCTGCCGTTGCCAAAATTTTTCTCAGAGGAACGAGGAAATAAATTCGAATATTTTATTTTTTTAGTTAAATAGGCGCTCACCTGTATAATGAGAGGAATATTTTCATGTCTTAGTTCAATAGGCGCCCACCTGTATAATGAGAGGAATATTTTCATGTCTTAAATAAATAGGCGACCACCTGTATATGAGAGGAATATTTTCATGTCTTAGTTCAATAGGCGCCCACCTGTATAATGAGAGGAATATTTTCATGTCTTAGTTCAATAGGCGCCCACCTGTATAATGAGAGGAATATTTTCATGTCTTAGATAAATAGGCACCCACCTGTATAATGAGAGGAATATTTTCATGTCTTAGTTCAATAGGCGCCCACCTGTATAATGAGAGGAATATTTTCATGTCTTAATTCAATAGGCGCCCACCTGTATAATGAGAGGAATATTTTCATGTCTTAATTCAATAGGCACCCACCTGTATAATGAGAGGAATATTTTCATGTCTTAAGTTCAATAGACGCCCACCTATATAATGAGAGGAATATTTTCATGTCTTAGTTCAATAGGTGCCCACCTGTATAATGAGAGGAATGTTTTCATGTCTTAAGTTCAATAGGCGCCCACCTGTATAATGAGAGGAATATTTTCATGTCTTAGGTTCAATAGACGCCCACCTGTATAATGAGAGGAATATTTTCATGTCTTAGTTCAATAGGCGCCCACCTGTATAATGAGAGGAATATTTTCATGTCTTAAGTTCAATAGACGCCCACCTGTATAATGAGAGGAATATTTTCATGTCTTAGTTCAATAGGCGCCCACCTGTATAATGAGAGGAATGTTTTCATGTCTTAAGTTCAATAGGCGCCCACCTGTATAATGAGAGGAATATTTTCATTTCTTAAGTTCAATAGGCGCCCACTTGTATAATGAGTAGAATATTTTCATGTCTTAGTTCAATAGGCGCCCACCTGTATAATGAGAGGAATATTTTCATGTCTTAGTTCAATAGGTGCCCACCTGTATAACGAGAGGAATATTTTCATGTCTTTTCATGTCTCAGGTGCCCACCTGTATAACGAGAGGAATACTTTTCAGTCTTTGCATTTCGTGTCTCAGGCGCCCACCTGTATAACGAGAGGAATTCTTTTCAGTCTTTGCATTTCGTGTCTCAGGCGCCCGCCTGTATAACGAGAGGAATACTTTTCAGTCTTTGCATTTCGTGTCTCAAGCGCCCACCTGTATAACGAGAGGAATACTTTTCAGTCTTATACTGCAGATCTTGAAATCAGTAACCCACCGGAATGCAGAGGGTTACCACAGGAATTACCAGCACCGGAAAGCAGAAGGTTGTAACAAGAGGTCCCAGCACAAATTCAAGCGAATGGGTTAAAAGGAAGAAAAGACGTGTCTTGAAAGAAGCGGCCTGTGAACATTAAATTATGCCCAGCACAACAAATCTGATGAAGAAAGACGTATCCCCCAGAGGAACCACCGAAAAGCTTAATAAAAGAAGCCATATCCCCAGCGGACCGAACAAAATGAGGAAAATTGGTATTCAGAAAGGCAAAAGGCCAGTGTCATCTCCAAATTCATGGAAGACAAGCACCGGAAGAAACACAAGCCGACAAGAAAGCAAGGCAACAAGAACAAGTTGAAGATAGATGAGATCTTATGATCCGTAGTCTAGCCTAGCTTCTTGTTTTCTTTTAAGCACAGTGTAACGAGGAGATCGGTAAGCAGTGATAATAGCACGCAACAGTAGTAACATTGCAGTCTCATGGTAGTCCCAGCTACCAAAACTTCATGAACTACATTAACCTGATTCCCCTTTAGCCAGGGATATGTAGGAAACCTTTGAAGCAAAGGTTCGGTTAAATCTTTTTCTCAAAAAATGCTTCACGCGGAGTATCCCAACGGGCAAAAATTGCTCGTATCCGCTCACTTTATCTTTGCACGAAAGCTCTTTTTGTTTTCAGACAAAGAGGGGCAGCTGTGAGCACGTGATTTTTGCTTCACGGAAACTACTCCAAAAGAAATCGAAAAATAAATAAAACAAGTTGCCTTCGGGTACAATTTTGAGAATTTGCGTGACATTTTGATAATTGCTCTGTCCGTAAACGCTCGCCTCGCTATAGTTAAAAATACAAAGATACGTGTTGCAGGTATTTAGGAATAAATGGTACATTTAGGAATTAATTAACCATAATTTGGTTTTAAAAAAATTACAAAAATATGCATTTTTATTCTATTTGTTATCATGGTGATTTTACTAAACGTTTTAATTCGTGTGATAATTGTTGTTAAGTATTAATTAATATTTGTGTAGTTTAATCTTGGTTTTTGGGAATTTTGTTTAATTATAAGGAAAGAACTGGGTTTGGGCCAAACATTCAAATAAAAATCAGGCCCAATCCATTGCATTGATCCAGTCCGATCATCTGACCCTTCAGATGCACCCAAACGACGCCGTTTTGGTGCCTCAATCAGAGCCGTTGATTTGGTGCAATCAAACGGTCCAATGTATCCCCTGCTAAGTCGAAACGATGCCGTTTTAGGCAAGTTGATCTGAGCCGTTCACCTATATGGATCCAACGGTCCCTGACTTCCCTCGTGACCCGACCCACTTCCTTCTTAAATCGACCCCCCACTCAACCAAACGACACCGTATGGATAAGCTCCCTTAATCCTGGCCATCGATCTTGATTGATCCAGTGGCCAGGATTACACCTTCCACCCCATATATAAGCCAACCTGTCACCCCACGCCCCAAACCAGACCCCCCCTTCACGCACTGTTCACCCTTCGTCCCCAGAACCCCCCTCAAACCCTAGCCGCCTTAGGTTTCCCCCACCATAAACCCGGCCACCCGGACTCCGATGGCCACCAAAACAACACCCCTGATACACCCAACCACCCTGAACACGAATCCACCAACCGATTACCTCGAATCACCTTGCAACTTCTCGAATCTTCAATCAAAGATTCAAGCAACAAGCAGATCTACACCAACCAACCCCAAACTCACACCACAACACCTCCTGACCTCCCTCACCCCCTAAATGACCTTGGTTCCGTTCGAATTTGACCAGAACTGAGCGAATCCCAAATCAGACCACCAAGAACCCTAGAACTCAGATTTATGGGTGTCCGTCCAAATCAACAAAGGATCGGGGCCTAATAGACTTTAACCGAGGTGTTCTCAGTTGAGAACACTTCGATTAAAGTCCATTCGACCCCAAAATGGTCGAGTCCGAGTTCAAGTTTGAGTTAGTTTTAATTTCAAGTCCCCGAGGTAATTTTTCTCTTTTTTTTTGTTCTCCTATAGATTCTACTTGTTTTTCATGTTTAGTTTGTTTTGTTTCCGATTTTCTGTCAATACTGTAAATCCTGAGATAGTGTTAAGTTTGTTTTGGTGTTTTATTGGATTATCTGTTGTATATTATAGTTTGTATAGTCGTTTAAACAAGTGTCATCAATTAATGTGTTTGAAATTAGATGAAAACATGACAGTAGTTTGTTAACACCCTCCATATATGCTTGCCAGGACAATAACTCATATAAATCTGTATGTTAGCATATAATGAACCTTTGAAATATGTTCAGTTTTGTCTGTGAATTAGGCTACTCGTTCAGGCAGTAACCTCAGGATTTTCATAAAAACCTGTTCAGTATTCATCACTGCTTCAAGCTTAGTCAATGGGCTGTTGTCTTTTGCATTGTTTGGCTATGAGTTGGGCAGGATTGGTTCCCAATATGACCAACTCATACCATTTGATTGGCACCCTTGTTTGATTGAGTTTGAATCATTGGTTGAACTTAGGCTGAGAATTGGGTATAACTGTAGAAGTTTAACAGATCAACCTAAAATCAGTGTTAGGCTTAAGTTGATACAGTCAGTTCAGTGATTAGCTAAATTCAGAAGGGTTTATATACTGACTGTCAAGAGTTAGGGTAATACAGTAATATGCAAGGGTTAAGGGGTAATTTTGGGAGTTTAGTAACATGTTAACAGGCTGTAAAGCTGAGGACTGCTTAGGGGTCATTTTTTAAACTTAGTTTAATTGTTAGTGGGGTACATAACATAAGGGCATGGGTTTATTTGAATACTATAACCCCTCCCATGATTCTTGATTAAAACAAATAGGACAAGCATGGGGAACAAGATAGTGGGGATCAATAAAAGACATTAAAGCATGGGGGATTAAGGGGTATGGGCAGAAAAGCTAAAGGGATAAAGGCAGCCAGGGAGCTTGCCATTTCTTTCCTATAAATAGGCTGATTTTTAGAGTTAAAGGGGCTGGTGTTCCATCCTTTAGAAGGTCAGTTTATTTTCAGAGCACAGGCTGGTTTTTCCGATCCTAAGAGACCAGTGGGAAAAAATCAGAAATTAGGGGTTTAGGAAATCAGAAATTAGAGGGTGGATATTTAAGGGTTGAGAGTTAAAAGAGTGTTGTTTTGCTTAACATAACAACCAGAAGTCACTGTGTCTCTACACCTGTTTTCTTTCTCTGCTTTGGTATGGTTTGGTTGGGCACACTGCTGGCTTTCAGTTAGTTTCCCTAGGTTCTTTACTTGCCAAAAATTGTTTTAGTTAAGTGTTTTGGTTCTCTGTTTGGACTGAAAGTCCACTGGTTGTTGCTGTTGGGTTTTTCTGAAATTTCTGTTGGGTTTCCACTTAAGTTGCTGCTGAGTTTTGGTCTATTGCTGGGCTATCCCTGTTGCTGCTGTTGCTGTGTTGTTTCATACTGCCCTGCTGATCATTCTTCTTCTTCTTTTGCCTTTCCTATACCAGGTACACGACTGATACACTGTAAAATGTAAGCTGGAGTTTGAAACTTGAATACAAAGAAAAATTGGAAGAGTTGAAGTCATTCTGAATTAGCTTAGAAATGTACTAAAAATAGGTTGTCAGCATGATGATTTACTTTCCTTAATAGAACTATGTAGTTAGCTGTGATGTAACTGAACTTTTATGCATATCATTTAGTTGGAAGACCCTGTGTGTTGCTTATAATTGAAAGTGATTAATGTTGTAGCAGCCATGTTCTATTAGTTCCTTATTGTTTTGTCGAGACGCATGTTATGTACCCAATAGTTCCTGTTTTAAACAAATGGCCTGTTTTAAAGTCGGTGGGAATATGGCTTGATTAAGGCAAACAGTACGTTTCATTTCAGTTTCTTCCCCCTCCCATTTGTTTATAAATGCCAAACATATATCAGCTCTTAGAATAGGCCCAAATGGAATAAGAGTGGCCCAGGCCGAATCTAACTTCATGCACAATAGGCCTGGGCCCATAACTGCCAAACGGACTACCCGTATCACGTCTCTCTTTCACCAAATCACGTTCGAAACTTAACTATAATAACTCATAAGTATGTAAATACAGTAAGACCTTTTCCATTTTTTGGAGACAAACAAAGATAGGAAATCATAGTTGCTTTTAGGTTTGCCTTTAAATAAAAAGGAGATGAGCCTCGCCCAAATAAAATGCATAAACTGCGGGGCCCTCGTTAAATGTATGTATTAATTATTTATATTCTGAGACGGGCCGTTTAGCAAATTTCACGGTTTTTCCCCAAAGTAACAACACGCTAGTTCTTTAGGACGCGTCTTAATTAATCTTATTTTTCTCAAATTCGGGTGCGCATTTCATGCGACCCAAATCCAAATCCCAAAACATTGAGTAAAAATGTGTTCCGAATTGCGGGTGCATTTCATGTGACGCCATCCAAAGACATGTTTTTAAACGATGTTCACATTCTTTTTAAATATAATAATAAAAGCGGTAAAGAGTTAAAACTTGCACATGAGCGCATAATTATATATAAAATCAGATAAACAAGACGAATATGATAGTTGAGCGACCGTGCTAGAACCACAGAACTCGGGAATGCCTAATACCTTCTCCCGGGTTAACAGAATTCCTTATCCGGATTTCTGGTTCGTGGACTGTAATACAGAGTCATTCTTTTCCTCGATTCGGGATTAAATTGGTGACTTGGGACACCCTAAATCTCCCAAGTGGCGACTCTGAAATAAACAAACAAATCCCGTTTCGATTGTCCTTTAATTGGAAAAACTCATTCACCCCTCGCAGGGGGGGAGGGAAAGGAGGTGTGACATGTATTTATCCTCGAGAGGCTGCAGAACCTTTAGGAAAATTCCATATTCTTGAAATTCTTGTCATGCGAATTTGTTGATCTGAGAACTAAACTTCTGTTATTCTATTCTCTCATAGATAGTGAGGATATGCACTACCGGTCAGGATGGACGACCACCGGTACCACCAGCTGGAGCCACTAGAGGCCGAGGACACGGTCGAGGCCGTGGTAGAGGCAGAGGTGCAGCCCACACAGCAGCTGGGGTAGCACCTGCAGATCCACCTGCCGCCCCAGTTTAGGATCAGGTCCCGGTTGTGGACACTCCAACAGCACCCGCTCAGGCACCAGCTGTGCCCATTGTGATTCTGGGTCTTCAGGAGACTTTGGCCCAGATATTGACCGTATGTACGAGTCTTGCTCAGATGGTCGCGATTTCTACTGTCGCAGCCACTTCTCAGGCATGGGGAGGCTCTCAGACTTCCGCCGCCCCCACACCCGATTTGGTGGTTCAGGGAGTGCAGACACCGGAGGCACATCTAGGCCAGCCGGTTACAGCTGCTTAGGATTATATAATTCCTGTTATGCTAGAGGACGAGCAGTGCAGGTTGGAGAGGTTTGGTAGACTTCAGCCTCCGACCTTTAGTGGTGCAGAGGGCGAGGATGCCCAATGTTTCTTAGATAAGTGTCAGAGGATGCTTCATACAACAGGTATTCTGGAGACCAGCGGGGTCGCTTTCACTACTTATCAGTTTTCTGGAGCTGCCTTCACTTGGTGGGAGGCATTTGAGAGGCGTAGGCCTGTTGGTGCAGCACCTCTTACCTGGCAGCAGTTCTCCATTCTCTTTCTGGAGAAGTATGTGTCGTAGTCTCGCAGGGAGCAGCTGCGTAGGGAGTTTGAGTGGTTGTGTCAGGGATAGATAACTGTGACGCAGTACGAGATGAGGTTTTCTAAGTTAGCTAATCATGTGATTTGGTTGGTCCCGACAGATAGAGAGAGGATTAAGAGGTTTGTTGATGGCCTCACTTACCAGCTTCGCATTCTTATGACCAGGGAGAGGGTGATTGGTGTTATGTTCGAGGAGGTTGTGGATATTTCTCGTGAGATTGAGTCTGTTCATCGCCAGGAGCGGGAGGAGAGGGAGGCCAAGAGGCCTCGATGATCTGGTAGTTATAGTGGTGCTCCATCGAGAGGCTAGTTTTAGCACGGCAGAGGCCGTCCATTCAGGCAGGCTCAACTAGCTCGCCCAGGTTATCGTGGGGCGTCATTGGATCATGGTTATCACAGTTCTCAGCAGGGCCAGTCATCACTTAGTGCCCTTCCAACTCAGAGTTCGTCCCGTGCTCCATCAGTTCAGGGCTCCTCTACGCCAGGTGCATCTACTAGTCACTCCGGTGCGAGGGGTTCCCTACAATCCCCTTCTCCAGCACCTGGGAGTTGTTATGAGTGCGGAGAGATGGGTCATATGTGGAGGCAGTACCCTCGTCGTCTCACGAATTCATCTCAGCAGAGGGGTCAGTCATCAGCTTCAGCGCTAGTTGCTTCATCACCACCCGCCCAGCCAGCTAGGGGTGGAGGTCAGTCAGCTAGGGGTCGCCCTAGAGGGGGAGGCCGATCACGTGGCGGTTAGGCTCGTTTCTATGCACTTCCAGCTAGACCCGATGATATTGCTTCCGATGCTGTCATTACAGGTATTGTTTCAGTCTGCCACAGAGATGCCTCTATATTATTTGATCCCGGTTCTACCTTTTCTTATGTGTCATCATACTTTGCTCATTATTTGGGTACGCCCCGTGAGTCTCTGGTTTCTCTTGTTTATATATCTACCCCGGTGGGTGATATTGTTGTTGTAGACCGTGTGTACCGATCGTGTGTGGTGACTATTGGGGGTCTGGAGACCCGTGTAGATCTCTTATTATTATGTATGGTAGATTTCGATGTCATTTTGGGCATGGATTGGTAATCTCCGTGTTGTGCTATTCTGGACTGTCATGCCAAGACAGTTACATTGGCTATACCGGGTGTGCCACGAATCGAGTGGCGAGGCTTGACTGATTATGTTCCTAGTAAGGTAATATCCTTCTTGAAGACCTAGCGTATGGTTGGGAAGGGATATCTTTCGTATCTAGACTTTGTGAAGGATGTTGGAGCTGAGACTCCTAGCATTGATTCTGTTCCAATTGTGAGGGATTTTTCCGATGTGTTCCCTACAAACCTGTCAGGCATGCCACCGTACAGGGACATTGATTTTGGTATTGACCTGCTGCCAGGAACTCAGCCCATTTCTATTCCAACGTACCGTATGGAACCATCGAAACTGAAGGAGTTAAAGGAGCAGCTTTAGGAACTCCTTAATAAGGGGTTCATTCGGCCTAGTGTGTCGCCTTGGGGCGTGCCGGTTCTATTTGTGAAGAAGAAGGATGGCACTATGAGAATGTGCATTGATTATAGGTAATCGAACAAGGTAAGAGTTAAGAACAAGTACCCATTGCCTCGCATTGATGATTTATTCGACCAGCTTCAAGGAGCGAGAGTGTTCTCCAAGATTGATCTTCGTTCAGGCTATAACCAGTTGAAGATCAGGGACTCGAATATTCTCAAGACAGCTTTCAGGACCAGATATGGTCATTATGAGTTCTTAGTGATGTCTTTTGGGTTGACTAATGCCCCAGCAGCGTTCATGCATTTGATGAACAACATGTTCTGGCTTTATCTTGACTCGTTTGTCATAGTCTTCATTGATGATACTCTGGTATATTAATGTAGTCAGGAGGAGCACGCAGAACATTTGAGGGTTGTGTTGCTGAGATTGAGGGAGGAGAAGCTTTATGCAAAGTTCTCTAAGTGTGAATTTTGGCTCAATTCAGTGGCATTCTTGGGACACGTGGTGTCCAGTAAGGGTATTCAGGTTGATCCAAAGATGATAGAGGCGGTTCAGAGTTGGCCCAGACCATCCTCAGCCAAGAGATTCGCAGCTTTCTTGGTTTGGCGGGTTATTATCACCAGTTTGTTTAGGGATTCTCATCTATCGTATCGCCCTTGACCAAGTTGACTTAGAAGGGTGCTTCATTTGTATGGTCGGACAAGTGTGAGGAGAGCTTTCAGAAGCTCAAAACAACTTTGACCATAGCTCAAGTGTTAGTTTTGCCGTCAGCTTCAGGTTCATATACCGTGTATTGTGATGCTTCGAGGGTCGGTATTGGTTGTGTATTAATGAAGTAGGGTAGAGTTATTGCTTATGCTTCTCGTCAATTGAAGCCCCATGAGAAGAACTACCCCGTTCATGATTTGGAGTTGGCTGCCATAGTTCATGCGTTAAAGATTTGGAGGCATTACTTGTATGGTGTGTCTTGTAAGGTGTTTACAGATGATCGCAACCTCCAACACTTGTTCAAATAGAAGAATCTCAATTGTACCATCCGGGGAAGACCAATGTGGTGGCCGATGCTCTGAGCCGAAAGGCGATGAGTATGGAGAGTCTGGCATATATTCCAGTTGGGGAGAGACCTCTTGCAGTTGATGTTCAGGCTTTGGCCAATCAGTTCGTGAGGTTGGATATTTCGGAGCCCAGTTGGGTGTTGGCTTGTGTGGTTTCTCGATCTTCCTTATATGATCGGATCAGGGAGCGCCAGTAAAATGATCCTCATTTGCTTGTCCTTAAGGACAGAGTTCAGCACGATGATGCCAGAGATGTGACCATTGGCGATGATGGGATGTTGAGGATGCAGGGCCGGATTTGGGTTCCCAATATAGATGGGCTTCGGGAGTTGATTCTAGAGGAGGCCTATAGCTCGCGGTATTCCATTCATCTGGGTGCCGCGAAGATGTATTAGGATTTGAGGAAGCACTATTGGTGGAGAAGAATGAAGAAAGACATTGTGGAATTTGTAGCTCGGTGTCTCAATTGTCAGCAGGTGAAATACGAGCATCAGAGACCGGGTGTCTTGCTTCAGCGGATGGATATTCCAGAGTGGAAGTGGGAGAGGATCACTATGGACTTTGTAGTTGGACTTCCACGGACTTTGAGGAAGTTCGATGCTATTTGGGTGCTTGTGGATCGGCTGACCAAGTCCACGCACTTCATTCCTATGTGTACTACTTATTCTTCAGAGCAATTTGCAGAGATCTATATTTTGGAGATTGTTCGGCTGCATGGTGTCCTAGTTTCCATCATTTCAGATAGGGGCACTCAGTTCACTTTACAGTTTTGGAGGTCTGTGCAGCGAGAGCTGGGCACTCAGGTTGAGTTGAGCACAACTTTTCACCATTAGAAGGACGGGCAGTCCGAGCGCACTATTTAGATATTGAAGGATATGGTGTGTGCTTGTGTCATTAATTTCGAAGGGTCATGGGATCAGTTTCTATCGCTTGTAGAGTTTGCTTACAACAGCAGCTACTAGTCGAGTATTCAGATGGCTCCATATGAGGCTTTGTATGGGAGACGGTGTAGATCTCCAGTTAGTTGGTTCGATCCCGGTGAGGCTAGGCTATTGGGGACAGACTTGGTGCATGATACTTTAGACAAGGTGAAGGTGCTTCAGGAGAGGCTTCGTACAATGTAGTCGAGACAAAAGAGTTATACTGACAGGAAGGTTCGGGATGTGTCATACATGGTTGGTGAGAAGGTTCTGTTGAAGGTTTCACCCATGAATGGTGTTATGAGATTTGGGAAGAAGGGTAAATTGAGTCCTCGGTTCATTAGGCCTTTCAAGGTGCTTAGGAGGATTGGGGAGGTGGCTTATGAGCTTTCTTTGCCACCTAGCTTGTCGAGTGTGCATCCGGTATTTTGTGTTTCTATGCTCCGGAAATATATTAGGGATCCGTCTCATGTTCAAGATTTCAGCACGGTTCAGCTGGATGGTGACTTGACTTATGATGTGCAGCCAATAGCTATTTTGTAGCATCAGGTTCGAAAGTTGAGGTCAAAGGATATAGCTTTAGTGAAAGTGCAGTGGAGAGGTCGGCCCGTAGAGGAGGCTACATGGGAGACCGAGCGAGAGATGCGGAGCAGATATCCTCACCTATTTGAGGCTTCAGGTATGTTTCTTGACTCGTTCGAGAACGAACGTTTGTTTAAGTTGGGGAGGATGTGACGACCATTTTTCCCCATTTCTACTTCTTTATGCTTTGTTTATCCGTGTTATGTGGTATCGGGTTGGTCGGATCGAATCCGGAATGGTTTTGGTAAGATTTGAGACACTTAGTCTCTAAAAGTAGCTTTAGAGTTAGAAAAGTTAACCGAGAGTTGACTTATTGGTAAACGACCTCGGAATGCGGATTTTATGGCTCGGATAGCTTTGTTAGGTGATTTGGGACTTAGGAGTGTGTCCGGAATATTTTTGTGATGTCCGGTGTAGAATTAGGCTTGAATTGGCGAAAGTTAGTTTTTGGCGATTTCCGGTCGGCAGTGGAAAATAGGCTATTGGGGTCGTAATGGAATTCCGACAGTTTGAACAAGTTCATAATGTCATTTTGGATATGTCTGCAAAAGTTTAGGTCAATCGGAGTTGTTTTGGATAGTTTCGGCATCGTTGGTGGAATTTAGGAATTTCAAAGTTCATAGGCTTGAATTTGATGTGATTTTGGTGTTTTGATGTTGTTTTTGGTGTATCGAAGGCTCGACTAAGTTCGAATGATGTTATGGGACGTGTTAGTATATTTGTTGAGATTTCCGAGGGCTTCGGGTGGATCTCGAAAGGTTAACGAATCAATTTAGACTACAAGAAAAGCTCTTGTATTTTTTCACAACAACATGAACAGTAACTCGGGTGAACAGTACTCGGGTGAACAGTAAAATGCGTGAGCAGTATTTAAATAAACCCTCTATGACCATTGAACCCTTTTACACCATTTTGAACGGGGAAGGAGCTTTGATGCAATTTTGAAGAGAGGAAATCATTGTTCTTCATTGAGGTAAGGATTTTGGACCCTAAAACACGATTATTTGTGATTAAGGAACAAAATATCAGTGTTTAATTCATGAAAATCAATAGAAAAATGTGGAGTTAGGGCTTGAGATTATGAGACCTTCTAGGTATGATTTGAAGGGTCAAACGAACTCCGATTTTTGAATTTCTTATATGTACGGACTAGTGAGATGATGAAGAACATTTTGGTATAAAGTTTGTCCAGTACCAGGATGCGAGACCGGAGGTCGAGTTTTGACTGATTTCGGGTTTTGTGCTTAAAATCGATATTTTTCAATTGGAATTCATTCGTTTAGCATAATTTGATGATAAAAACTGAACTTGGTAGATTTGGAGCACTCGGAAGTTGGTTCAAGAGGCAAGCATGTTGCAGAGTAGCTTTTCGGGCTAGTTCGAGGTGAGTAATGATTTTAAATGCTGTTCTGAGGGTATGAAACCCCGGATTATAAAACGTTCGGCTGTCTTAAGGTGACGCACACGCTAGATGAAGAGCGTGGGGTCGTGCACCGTTGGGGATTGTGACTTAGTCCATCCCGAATGACAATTTTTCTGTATATTTGGTAGCTAATTGTTTGATATTATTATACGTTGGGCTAAATGCCATATTTGGGTTTCGTGCCAACTGTTTGAACTCTTAGGGAATCGTTAATGATATTTTCCTCACTGTTTGATTTCATACTTGTGCTCAAGCATGCCATATCTTTCAATGTTTTCAAAACTTAGCTATGTTAATCTGTTTTAGAAACCTTAAATGATGTTTTAAAGATATTTTGAGCTGAGCTGCATATTTTTACTATTGCCCGAAGGGCTTATGAGATTCTGACTGAGTAAGGCCGAGGGCCTATATTGTGAGGATACTTTTGGGTCGGGCTGCACGCCGCAACAGTGATACACTAATTATGATAATGAGGCCGAGGGCCTAAGATTGTACGCCACGAGGTGGCTTGATATTGATATGAGGCCAAGAGCCTATTTATGATTCCACGAGATGACTAAATATTGTGTTTGGGTTGTAAGGGACCCCTCCAGGAGTCTGCACACCCCTAGTGAGCGCGGGTACCCATTGTGACATGATATATAGCCCGAAGGGCTGGTATTGTTCTGTGATATTGCCTGAGGGGCTGGTTTGATGTTATTGTGACCGAGGGGCAGTTCTTATTTATTTACTATTCCTAGTTATTTTTCCTATCTATTGTTGACTGCTTAAAAATGTGTTTTATGAGATTTCATCATTTAATTGTGTTACTGATTTTGTTATGCCTCTGATAGCTAAATGTTGTGTTTAACGTGATTTTATATCATTCAGTATCATTTATTCTTATTACTCACTGAGTTGGAAGTACTCACTTTACTCCCTGCACCTCTGTGTGCAGATTCGGGCGCTACCGGTCCTGCTATTGAGGGTTGATAGTCCCAGCAGATCTTCGGAGGTTTACTAGGTAGCTGCTTGGCGATTCGCAACCTAGTGCAAACTCCCTCTACCTTATTTCTTTTTTGATTTAGTTATTTTGTAGTGGAGTAGACGTTCAGACTGGTAGTATTGTTTTAGATGCTCATGACCGGTGACACCCCGATGTCGAGCTGTGTTGGCTTTTATTTCCGCAAATTATACTGTTAAATGCTTATATTGGGATTTTATTTCAGATTAAAGACTTAGTAGTTATTATTTTAATTGCTTAAAGTGAATTGGAAGTGAGTCGGCTGGCCTTGTCTTCACGAGAGGTGCCATCACGACTGGGTTGTGTTTAGGGTCATGACACTAATTAACTAACACATTAAAGGAGTGAATTAACAACTAAAGATTCTAAGGGTTGGAGACAAGATTAAAAACTAAAGATTCCGCAAATTATACTGTTAAATGCTTATATTGGGATTTTATTTCAGATTAAAGACTTAGTAGTTATTATTTTAATTGCTTAAAGTGAATTGGAAGTGAGTCGGCTGGCCTTGTCTTCATGAGAGGCGCCATCACGACCGGGTTGTGTTTAGGGTCATGACACTAATTAACTAACAAATTAAAGGAGTGAATTAACAACTAAAGATTCTAAGGATTGGAGACAAGATTAAGGAGGTCTAGAGTTGTGATTTTCCCAATTGTCGGAATCCTTCCCGCTACGTCTCATATAATTTTGCCTAATTATTCTCTATTGATCGTGAGCACTTCAGGTGTCATAATTCTCTCCCGAGCAACTACAATAGTTTACTAAACATATTCTCCCAAACTACACTAGTTGGCACTATCTTACCGCTCACTATAATCACGTCAAAGCTTTGTTATTCCTAAACCCACCTTTAAACCTGTCGTATTGATTCCTCATATACGTTAGGAGTAGCATTGTTCAATAAATACCTAAATATTCATACTTTCCCAAGTAATACATAATAAATAGGCACAGCCAATTGATGATCATTCAATCAACAGAAATAAGCACGTAGTTAAACAAGTAAAGAAATTCAAAGCTAAATTATATTCAAACCTAACAAGAATTTATCCTCCAAAAGGTTCCATCAAATCAAAACCCTAAATAATAAATTATTTACTCATAGTAGTATGTGAAAATACAATAATAAAATTCATAACCAACAATAGAAAACGGGAAGAAGAAAGGAAAAACTCATGGTTGAATCTTCCTCCTCGCTCCTAGTGTATTCTTGCCTCCAAAGGTGTTGTGTAACCCTAAAGTAGTGTCTCCTCTTCCAAAGTTTTATTTTAGGATGTATTTATATGACCTAGGTAGGGTGAAGGGCCATCCAAGGCAATCCAAAATCGGATATGAGAATTGGAGGATGTGTCTGCCTTCACGCAGCGCGCGACCATAGACGCGGACTTAGCTTTTGCAAATTTTCAGTGCGCGAAGAGATTCGTGCCTTTGCTCCGCTTCGCTGTTTTATGCCTTTATTTTTCTCCTTTTTTTTCGCGTCCATTTTCGTGCCACGCACGAGATTGGACGAGCTCCCAATTCTTTCCATCTTTTCCTTTTTGTGTCAAATTATCATATTTTGATCATTTATCATCCAAATTCGTTCCTACTAATAAGAAGCACATAATGAACATATTTCATTTCAAAAACCACTTAAACTTCTGCAACTCATACAAGAATTAATATGCAAATATACAAAACAAATATGCACTTTTCATCATTTATTACCACCCCACATTTAAACTCTTGCTCTTCTTCGAGCAACTTAAAATTAAGCGCATAGGCAAGAAATACTTTTCAAAACATACTCAAGCATCACTCCAATGATAGTAGTTTATATCAATGCTTAGAATCCAACATATGCATTCTTCATACATTTCCTCAAGTTTTATACTATGCCAAGATTATTTAAAATATTTGTGTGACTCTTCTAATATCCTAGCCTCAAAAATTGACTCCACTACATTCCTCTTTATGACTCGCTTCTTGTGCAAACTAAAGATACGAGTTCCTTACCAATTCGTTATAAAGCATGTGCCCTCACCAACAAAACAAAGAGAGTAATCAGTCCTCACACTCAAATATGAGTTCAATTATAATTTAAGGACTCACAGAATCAAATAATTCACTTACTCTCACAAAGAAACTCATTTTCCCCCAAAGCTCGTTCCATAGGCTTGCTCGTGATATAAGTCTCTACTAATTTAAGCTTACAAAGTGTAGGATCAATTAGATCTTTATGGGTTGTAATGTAGGCTAAGGGACTGGTAGGATAGATAAGGATAATAGTGATTAACCCTCCTAAGCACTTTTAATACAATACACTTTAACTTTTAAGCGCATCCTCTTCTTGCTCACTCAACATATCGCTACGATACCGTAAATAACATAGCCCATTGACTTTAAGCATATCTACATAAGCACTAGCACATATCAAAGTTAATTGGAGGGATCTTTTTTTTTTTTGTTTAAAATCTTTTCAACACCTTTCATAAATTGGTATCTTCATCTAGTAGTTCTCTCTATTCACACATGCACCTTTTGTCCTTTCTATGGTTCCACTCATAAACTACCCAATCTCTTTTCCTTCATTTCTAGCTACTTAAGTGCTTTCGAAGGTAAAGGTTCAACAAGATTTAATTAAGAACAAAAGGGGTTCGTCTTGTAATGTGGGTACCAAATAAAAGGTTTACAGGCTCAAATGGGCTAATAAAGGATAATATTTATCACTTATAGGCAAATAGACTGAAGGGTCAATCAAAGAAACGCCTATATCATTTCCTAAACTCACAAGACTTAATCATTTCGCTTCGAGTCACATACGGGACATGTTCTAGACTAACAAGGGATGGCACAGAGTACAACCAAAATCTCACCTCTCACAATGCACATGACTTATTCAGGACGGCTCAGACTCGACTCTCACGTTAAAGCAACTAGCACAATCATAATGTAATTTAATCACATAGGATGTACATAATAGGAGTCAAAAGATAATCCCAAGTGTCAGAATAAGTCACATATACTCTCAAGGCATATAGTCACAAGACTCAAGAAGAAAGTACCCAATACAAATGCTCCTGCTTTATGCCCCAACATAAAACATATCAAAAAGCATAAATACTCAAGTTTTTCCTATTCCATTATCAATTCAAAAAGAAAAAACAATGAATTTTTTTTTTGTATTTTTCTTTGGACTTTAAATCCTCAAGAAAACTGTCTAGGAGGTCCATCATCGGGAAAATTCCTATATGTTTTTTGAGAATTCTGCCTACAAGAAAAAACAATTACTACTCGGTTCAAGAGTCATCCATTGGAAAAGAACCGTGGTCATAAGAAAAATCAAGAGGGATTATTTTTATCTAATTTTATTTATTTATTTGATTTTTGATATTTTCCAACACACATAAAATAACACAACTAAAATAGCATAAAAATCACCCAAACAGTCTCTTCACTGCACACTTAAAATTATGTATTGTTCCCAATGCACACTCATAAATACAAGAGGGTAAAAGAAACTCTCTGGTAGGCCAAAGGCCGAAGCAATAACAGCTCATGGGTTACTCAGACTTCTCCCAGACTTGGTTCTTTGTGTGGGCACCCCACACTTATTTCTAACCATATCACTTGCTTTTGCTTTTTCCCAATGACTTTGCTTCCCATGCTCCTAGAAAATAAAAAATGACACTACAAAAATAATACAATAAAATAATATTGAAAAAATAAAAAATAAGAATAAAGAAAGCAGTAAAGGTGGGTTGCCTCCCAACAAGCGTTTGATTTAACATCGCGGCATGACGCGAATCATTTTTTGCCTCCACCTCGAGCTTATGAATTGAATCCCAAGCTTCAAGTTTTGTACTATGCTTCAAGGGTGGTGGAACAAATCTAACTGCCCCAAGAAAATAATGTAGTATTCTGCACTTCTTAGCTTTTGCATGGGTATGTAATCCTAACTTTCTGGCAAGAAGAATTCCAAAATATAGGCACCTTGTTCCACATTCCTTGACTCTTCAATTTACTTGGATGACTCTATTTCTATATCATCATCCAAACACAATATGGAAAAATGCTTGGAGTGTAGACCAATGCGCTCAATTACATGAACATTAGTACTGTCAACATCCTCAACACTCATGACACTAGAGTCAACTAAATATGTATCTTCAATGTCCTTGGTTGACTCTAGTATCTCTTCTACAACATCGACATCCTCAAAATCTAGTTCAGTTAATTGTTGGTGTTCTACTCTGACCTCCTCCCTTAGAACCTCAATTTCTGCATCTAACACATGCTCTTTTTGGCTACTATCTACAATATCACCCCGGTTGAGCATTAAATGCTTCAACTAATTGACCCACTTATGCCTCCACGCTAAGAATAGTTGCCTCTTGCCTTTGGATAGTATCCCCGAGCCTTTGTATCTGCAGTTGTTTCTCATTACTTCGTTCCATGAGGCACTTTAACATATCTTTGATCTCCTTCAGGTCAGCTTCCTTAGGTTCTTTGTTCCTATTAACTTCACCGAAAAAGTAAAACCATCATAGTAAGGGGTTGGGGGAGGATAAGAAATATAAGCACAACCATGAAAATGACTATCTTGACCACCACACATATCACATACATTTCACACATAAGATTGAGTTGGTACACATAACTCGCTCTCGAAAATATTTTGATAATTTTGCCATGGGTGGTTTCCTCCACAATATGCATAAGGAGGATCAAAAGTAGAAGTACCAACACCAAAACTCTCATAATTCCAAGATTCCATATTTTTAAAATCAACAAGTAAAACAAAAATAAAAAAAAATCAAATACAAGAAAATAAAAATAAAAGTTCAAACTTGCAACCAAGCAATATATACACCTAGAGCTATACCGTTAGTTCCCCGGCAAAGGCTGCAAAAGTTGATCACGCCCAACTCTAATCCTAAAAAGGATAAGTGGTCGCTGCAAATATAATCCGGTCTAAAAGTCCGGAGTCAAATCCCACAGAGAACTAAGGTTTAGCTTCAATTGTTCACTATCGCCAAGAAGACAACTTCGAACAATTTCTAGGTTATAAATATAAAGATTCTTATGTATAACTAATTAACTAACAAATTAAAGGAGTAAATTAACAATTAAAGATTCCAAGGATTAGAGACGAGATTAAGGAGGTCTATAGTTATGATTTTCCTGGGTGTCGGAATCCTTTCCGCTACGTCTCATATAATTTCGCCTAATAATTCTCTATTGATCATGAGCACTTCAAGTATCATAATTCTCTTTCGAGCAACTACAACAATTTACTAGACATATTCTCCCGAACTACGCTAGTCGACACTATCTTACCGCTCAATATGATCACGTCAAGGCTTTGTTATTCCTAAATCTACATTTAAACCTGCCGTATTGATTCCTTATATATGTTAGGAGTGACGTTGTTCAACAACTACCTAAATATGTACCATTTTTCAAGAAATACATAATAAATAGGCACAGTCAATTGATGGTCATTCAATCAATAGAAATAAGCATGTAGTTGAACAAGTAAAGAAATTCAAAGGCTAAATTATACTCAAACTTAAAAAGAATTCGCCCTCCAAAAGGTTCCATCAAAACCCTAAATAATAATTAGATACTCATAGTAGTAAGTGAAAATACAATACTAAAATTTATAACCAACGATAGACAACAGGAAGAAGAAAGGAAAAACTCGTGGTTGAATCTTCCTCCTTGCTCCTCGTGTATTCTTGCCTCCAAAGGTGTTGTGTAACTCTAAAGTAGTGTCTCATGAAAAAAAAAAAGTGTCTCATGTTCCAAAGTTATTTTTTAAGGATGTATTCATATGACATAGTTAGGATGGAGGACCATCCAAGGCAATCCAAAATTGGATAGGAGAACTGGAGGGCGCGTCTGCCTGCGCGACCGTAGACACCGACTTAGCTTTTTCAATTTTTCAGTTCGCGATTGGACGAACTCTTAATTCTTTCCATCTCTTCATTTTTATGTCAAAATTATGATATTTTGATCATTTATCATCCAAACTCGTTCCTACACATAATAGGCATATTTCACTTAAAGAACCACGTAAACTTCCGCAACTCATACAAAAATTAATATGCAAATGTACACAAAAATATGCACGTTTCATCATTTATCATCTACACTTAAATGGATAGGATAGTGACACCTTTTATTTTTATTGATTTATATTTTCTCAAACGGTTCAAATTAGTTAAAAGACACCAATTTAACAGAAAATCCCCTTTTTTAAATGTCTCGGTTCCATTTTGTATTGGTAAAATCTAACTTTGACACATAGATAGATTGCATGGCAACACGATATTGCATGGGATAGGTTTTATCCCCGGGATAAATGAGCAATAGAACTCTGTTCCTAAGAGAAGTGTCTTCGACTCGATAACTCCTTATCTGGAAGATGAGAGCTATGTCCCGGTAAAGCACTCAAAAGATAGTTCCGAGATCATTGGCGAAGCAATAGTTTGGGGGTATTACTTGGTCTTCAACTGTCTCCAAAATATTAGGTATCCATTCATATTCGCTATGCTTTATATTTATTTCATAACAGGAGAGTATCTTGGAGGTTGCTAACCAACTAGAGCGACATGCAAAAGTGGAACTAGGCATATGAACTTTAGACTTAGGCTATAAATATCTTCACTTTTCTCACTTATAATTCATTCAGATTTGACACGACTTACTCATTACTAAAAGCTAATGTATTTCATTCTTGTGAAGTCGGGCAATTGATCTTTATTCACAGCATTGTGGCTCATAATAAAGCTCAATAAGATCATTCTTTCTTTTGCTTGTCTATTCTAGTTGCTTTATTATCTTCGTTTATTGCTCATTTAATCTAATTATACAATTCATTCAACGAAGCTCTAATTTGAACCCATTGCTAGTGATCTCATCAAATATAAATTTAATTATTTTATTTTGAAACTATTTTTGGGTTAAACACATTTACCAACCAAATTCAAAATTGCAAAGAAAAGAAAAAGAAAAAAAAATATTCTTCGCTTAAATATAGGTCGCCTTTGCTGAGTTTTTTGCTTTGTTTCTTTTCAAATGCTGAGACTTTCCTTACTTATTTTTGACGAATTATGGTTTATAGCCTAGGTGGTGGCTACTGCAATTAGCATTTTGTTTGAGGATCTTTACAATATTTTACTGTTTAGCTTTTGAATTTGGAATTTCTGAAACAAAGTGCGCCTCCCCTTTCTCAAACAAAGAAAAAAAGAACCAAAAGAAGAAAAGAGAAAAGGGGTTTTAGTCAATGAATAACTAATAAGCCAAAGTTTTCGGCACATGTCAAAGAAAACTAGGAGAGCCTTTTTGATTAACAAAGTTGTATCCAATTTCCTCAACGGTATTGTCAATTCATATGATTTGTCTATTTGAATTAGGTCTAATCTTATCCTATCTCTTATATATACACACAAACACAACTACAACTTTAACTTACACCGTCCTCATTGCTTTGTCATTTATACAACGTTATATTCGCACAAAGACTCAACTTCTCGTTGTTTCATCTACGCTATTAACCAAAGTCTAATTATTAACTTGTAGGATTAAGCATCAAAAGACTTTACCATCAAGTGATTCGGTTTACCTTAAATTTAATTTATTTTCTTCTTTCGGCTTCCCTTCATCTTTAGATCATCCATCAAAAACTTATTTTACAAAATAGTTATCTCTCTCACTTGTTTTACTCTGTTAGATAATTTAAGAGATGCCAATATGCCGTAATAATTGGTCTAGTTACTTTTCACTTATGCCTAAAAAGTCATATTTGTTTGAACTTTTTTCACTCATCCTTGGCTTATTCATTACTAGAAATAAATGATATGATCACCTAACCTTGTCCATTTTGACCTACTCATATATGCCTTAGTTGTAGGCAAAGGATCCAGGTAAAAACTTACTCGTACCAGGTGTTTACACCAAACCAATAGATACATGACATGTGTCTTGCATACGGACTTCAATCATTTAATCATGGTAAATTATATACATTCTCATCTAACTAAATTAATTAACTATAGTGAGTTAATATAACTTGGTGTAAACACCCGGTGTGGGTAAGTATTTACCTAGGATCCAATGTCATGTTGTTTCACCAAATAGTTTGAAAGTGACCAAGTCCATGGCCAAAAAAGCCTTATTTATAACACTACTAGAATTCCTTTAAAAAGCGACAAAACATTAGCGACCAAATTTGGTCTGTCAAGAAAAGCGACCAAAGTTGGTCGCCAAACTGCCGAAAATAATAAAAAAAATATTTGAAATACTTTAACGACCAAAGTTGGTCGCTATTTGGCCGTAAATTTAGTCAAATTATTGATTGGACTGGTCAGACTTGCTTGGTCAAATATATACTGAGATTAGCGACCAATATTGGTCGCTAAAGTGAGACCCACATTAAATTTGTTAATAATTTTATTATTATTTTATAAAACTTATGAAATATAAATATATATAATTTAAAACTTGCGACCAATGTTGGTCGCTAATTGAAGGATAAGTTGATAGCGACCAACATTGGTCGCTAACATGGGACCCAGTTATCATATTTTAATAAATATATATTTATTTAAAAAAATTAAAATATAAATAAATATAATTCAAAAGCTAGCGACCAAAGTTGGTCGCTTAATGAAATAGAGACCAACGTTGGTCGCCAATGTGGGACCCAGTCTAACGTTTAATAATTTTTATTATTAATTTAAATATTATATAAAATATAAATAAATTTGATTAAAATTTAGTGACCAAATTTGGTCGTTAAATTAAATTCATGTACTGTTAGTGACCAACTTTGGTCGCTAAATTAAATTCATTTGCAGTTAGCGACCAAAGTTGGTCTCTATATGGTCAAAATTAAAAATTACTTTTGTATTTACTATGTAAATAATATAAATGTAAGTCGTTAATACTTTTGTAATACAAGGGATGAATAGTACTACGAAGCGGGCGTGTGTGTCTATATATATATAATATATATATATACTTACGCTATATACTATGCACTAAGTATAAGTGTATTAGGTAATACTGTATCGAATATAGCTTATATATATAATATATGTACTTACGCTATACTATGCACTAAGTATAAGTGTATTAGGTAATACTATATCGAATATAGCTTATATATATATATATATATATATATATATACTTACGCTATATACTATGCACTAAGTATAAGTGTATTAGGTAATACTGTATCGAATATAGCTTATATATATATATATATAATATATGTACTTACGCTATACTATGCACTAAGTATAAGTGTATTAGGTAATACTGTATCGAATACAGCTTATATATATATAATATATGTACTTACGCTATACTATGCACTAAGTATAAGTGTATTAGGTAATACTGTATCGAATACAGCTTATATATATATATATAATATATGTATTTACGCTATACTATGCACTAAGTATAAGTGTATTAGGTAATACTGTATCGAATATAGCTTATATATATATAATATATGTACTTACGCTATACTATGCACTAAGTATAAGTGTATTAGGTAATACCGTATCGAATATAGCTTATATATATATATATATATATATATACTTACGCTATACTATGCACTAAGTATAGACTGTTTGACCAAAATAGCGACCAACGTTGGTCGCCATTTTTGACCGTTTGACCAAAAGGCGACCAAAGTTGGTCGCTTTCGTAGGATATAAAAATATATATATAAAAAGAGGAAAATAATTATTTTATTTATTTATTTTCAAATATAGCGACCAAAGTTGGTCGCCATTTTGGTCAAACGGTAAAAAATGGCGACCAACGTTGGTCGCTATTTTGGTCAAACAGTCAAAAATAATTTGGCTACCATGGTCGCTATTTTTTTTAACAGGAGCCAAAACGGGTTTCAGGTCCATTCTTTCAAAATTATTCCCCAAATTAAAATCTTTCTCCTCTAACACTCAAAACCCCTTCCCCCTCCGACTTCCAGCAGCAGCGACGCCCCCGCCACCGGCGACCCCTGACGGCACCAGCAAATTTCAGCGACCTCCACTCCCAAGGTTAGTTTCTCTCTCCTTTCTTTTATTTTTCGGAAAAACAGTGATTTTAGGGGTTCAATTCCAATATATTAGGGTTCAAAGTTATATATTATTTGTTCAACTATGTTTAGTTCAAAGTTAATTCCATGTTAGGGTTTAATTTCTCCATGTTAGGGTTCAATTTCTCCATGTTATATATTATTTGCAATTTTTACGGTTCTTACTAATACTTTTAGGGTTCAAATAAATTAACTATTTAGGTAGACTAATTTATATATGGGGTTAAATTTCATTTTATGAAGCAACAATAATAGGATATGAATTGGACTTTTAGTTAACTAAAAAAAGATTAGGCTATGAATTAACTAATTTAATTTGTTCTTGCTTTATTTAAATAGATGGAACATCGTTCTTGGATGTACAATAGGAATTATCCTAATCGGCGGGGATTGCGGGAGGATTTTGTAGAAGGGGTTGAAGACTTTATTAGACATGCAATGTCACTTCCGCCATACATAAAAGAAGGAGTAATTAGGTGCCCTTGTGTTAAGTGCGACTGTATGAAGTTTGGAAAACCGGAGAAAGTTAAGGTTCATCTTTATATGGTGGGGTTTATAGCGAATTACTTTGTGTGAACTAATCATGGAGAGATGGATGGTATCCATGGGATATTTCATAACATGGTTGTTGGTGAAAGTAGTAGGTCGAGGGAGAATAGAAATAGTGATTCCAGAATTCATGATATGGTTGTGAATGCTTTTGGAATGCACTTTGGGATGAGCCCAACGAAAATGTTGAACAAACTCCTAATGATGAAGCAAGACATTTTTATGAACAGTTAGAGGAAGCTAGTCGTCCACTACGTAAAGGACATCCGCTCTCTGAGTTGTCTGTTGCAGTTAGATTACTAAGTATCAAATCTGATTGGAATATTTCTCAAGCAGCCATGGATTCTTTCATTGACCTTATGCGTGAACTAGTTGACGAGGAAATCGAATTACCTGGTGATTTCTATAAGGCAAAGAGATTAGTTTCTAAGTTAGGACTTTCGTCAATGAGAATTGATTGTTGTGAAGATGGTTGCATGTTATATTATAAAGATGATGCAAATTTAAGCAGTTGTAAATTTTGCGGAAAGTCTCGTTTCAAGAGGCTTTCCAGCGGGAAGATGGTCGCTATCAAGGCGATGCATTATTTACCTCTTATACCTAGGCTAAAGAGGTTATATGCGTCGATGAGTTCTGCTCCTCATATGAGATGGCACTTTGAAAATAGAAAACCACCTAGTGTTATGTGTCATCCTTCAGATGGAGAAGCTTGGAAGCACTTTGATAGGACATATCCATATTTTGCTAGTGAACCAAAGAACATTCGGTTAGGTCTGTGTGCGGATGGCTTCACGCTTTTTTCTGTATCTGCGACACCGTATTCATGTTGGCCTGTCTTTCTTACACCTTATAATCTACCACCCGAGTTGTGCATGACTAGTCCATATATATTCTTAACTTGTATTATCTCCGGTCCACGTAATCTGAAAAGTTTGATAGATGTTAGGCAAGTGTATTATGCTCCTTATCCATTTCGGCGGAATAAGTCCGATTGGTGGGTTGTAATCAAAACTAAGCCTGTAGGTAGGGTCGAAGTCGAGAATGTGTTGGATGTTGCATATCAAAACGATATCTCCAGTGTTCACCAAATAGTGGACGGAACTTTTAGAAAATGATTTGGAACATCCTGAACACATATTGGAAGAAGTTGATATAAATGAAGTAAGAATTATAGAAAATGAGGAAGAAGAATCAACTGATGAAGCTCAAACTAGTGAGGAAGAAGAATTCTCTAACGAGGAAGAATACATCGATGAGCTTTAAAAAGTTGGTTTCTTCGATAACTCTCATTTATAGATAGTTTCCTTATATGTTTCAATCTAAATATGTATTATATTATGCAGATGACAGGCAAGGGTCGAGGTTACAATGAAGGTAGTGGTTCTCGGGGTCGAGAAAAGGCTAGGAAGCAAAAGAGAAGGGTAGAAGATACTACTCATCAATCTTTTCCACCATCTTCTGATTTGCTTATCACTATGCCACAACCTCTACCCCATGGCTATACTGAGCTGCCACAGCATCACCAGCCCTACACCTTCGTGCCGACCCCGGGTGTTTCTTCACAGGGCCATCGGACTGTGCGTCCGACATACAGTCCCCATGCCTCACTACTACGCGGATACCACCCAACAACATCACATAGATCGCATCGATCCATGTCACAGCCACATGGATCACAGCCATTAGTGTCACAGCCAGTCGGGTCATAGCAGTCAGTATCATAACCACTTGCGATCCGTGCAGCTATGTCGCAGTCACAGGGATCACATCTATCGTCATCAGTGACTCCACCTATTGGAGGCCTTCGCTTGCGGGATAGTAGCTCTGACCCCCTACTCCTTCCACACATGCCTCTGATACACATGTTTCGGACGATGATGCTGATGCTGCTACTGCTTCTGACGAGGAGGTGCATTATGATCAGTATGGCAGGATCATCATAGTCCCTGAGGGTGATGGGTAAGAGTTATTTGTTATTTTTATGTTTATTTTTTTGTACAGTTTTTACTAAGATATTAATTTATTTTATTTATTAAATTGCAGGTTCCTCCCGAGTAATATTACTACGAGGATAATCACCAAAGCAACCAGAAAGCTTTATGATGCCCCTTATGCGTCTTGGCGTGAATTCCCATTCTCACTGAAGGAGGCAATTTTCAATGAATTTAAGGTATAAATGTTCTTTTAAGCAGTATAATTATTTATATTTATGATATTTACATATAATATTTAACTTTTGAAATACAGAGCAAGTGTGTATGGGAACACCAGTATAGCGCGGACGTGGCTGCAAATTTTAATCTCTAAGCTCGCAAGCGGTTGTCGCATTCTTTCTCCATAACTAGACAGCTGAACCAGAAGTCTGGCTAGTTGCTTCAGGAGTTTTGGGATGATTTGCAAAGGCAATGGCTTACTGCAGAGTTCTTACAGAAGAGCGAAAAGGGAAAGAAAGCTCGCGCATCTAAGAAGGGAGGATCATTGCACACTGGAGGTACGGTCAGCCAGGAGACAATAAAAAGAAGAATGGTACGTAATTGCTTAATTTATTTTAATTTTCAAAGTATATCTATTCTATTTATTAATTAAAATTTATGAGTTTTCAGGAAAAGAAGTTGGGTCGTCCGATGAACCAAGATGAGCTATTCAGGGAGACTCATATTGTGAAGAAGAAGAAAGAGACGGATCAAGAAAGGTGGGTCGAGGGACGTGCCTCGACTGTACATGTAAGTTTTCACTTTTCATTAAGTATTTTCATTTACTTTTATATAAATTTTGAAATACTAATTCAATTTACTTTTTCTTATAGGATCGCTTCAGAGTTGAAGCTGAGGAATTCATATGCAACCAGCCACCTAATGAGTCGGGCGCTCCATTCCAACTTTCGGCCGAGAATGTTGAAAGTCTATGGACGCGGGTTGCAGGCGGTCGAAAATGGGGTAAGGTATACGGCCTTCCTACTAAGACATTCTATCGTTATAGGTGTGGAATGCAAGGAATAGGGACTTCCTCGCAAGCCGAGCAACTTGATGGGGAGAGCCTCTTCGCTATGCGGGAGACTGTGACAAAGCTCACATCCGAGCTAGAAGTGTCCAAGGAAAGAGAAAAGCTTAGAGATGCTCAGTATATTGGCGTGGTCGCTCAGTGCCAGAGCATGCAAGAGCAGATAAAAAATCTCCTAGCTGGATCTTTTTCGATTCCCCGGTCTCGGCCATCATCGCCAGAGGCTGCCCGTCCCCGTGCTCGTTCGTCCCGTCCTCCAAGTGGTCGTTCCTCCCGTCCTCCCCGTGATCATTCTTCCCGTCATCGACAAGTAGACCCTTCTCAATACCGTGATGATGATGAAACTTCATCAGACGGTGATGATAATGATGTACCAAACAATGAATGAATTTTAGACAATTTGAACTAGACAAATACAATTTGTTTTCCATTGGGTTGTAATAAGAGTTAACTTAGTTTGGTAGTTCTATTGAAATTTACACTTTCTTGGTTTTAATGTAGCTTTTAATGTTGTTTTTGTGTTGTTGTTGTTGTTGTTGGGTTGTTGTTTGGTATTGTTATTGGAATTGTTTTTTGAATTGTTGTTGTTGTTGCTTGTTAGGGTTTTGGTATGACTGGCAGGTGGTGTAGCTGCCAAAACAGGCAGTTTCTGCCAAAATAATACACAGAAAAGCGACCAAAGTTGGTCTCTATTTGGTCGCTTTTCATGTTAAAAAAAATAATTTTCTGGAGAATAGCGACCAACGTTGGTCGCTATTTACCCAGATTTCTACAAAAAGCGACCAAACTTGGTCGCTATTTCATTAAAAAAATAAAATTTCTGGTGATATAGCGACCAAAGTTGGTCGCTAATATTTAAAAAATAAATTAAATTCATGTATTTAGGGACCAAAGTTGGTCGCTAGTTTAATAAAATAAATAAATAATTGAATAAAAAAGCGACCAACATTGGTCTCTAGTTTCCAGATTTTAAAATATAATATTTGGATTAGAGACCAAAGTTGGTCGCTTTTTAATGATTAATAATAAATAAATAAATAACGTATTTTATATTTAGAGACCAACTTTGGTCGCCAAATTTATATTATTAAATTAATAAAGCGACCAAAGTTGGTCTCTATAGTCAATATCCGGAAAAATTGGTCCATTTAGCTTAGAGACCAAAGTTGGTCGCTAATTAGCGACCAACTTTGGTCCCTAAATAAAAGGGACCATCAATATAGCTACCAGGCCCTTTTGGTCGCTTTTTAGCCCAATAGCGACCAACTCTGGTTGCTTTTTGCGGTCGTTTTTTTTCGGGTTTCTAGTAGTGTTAGTGGTAACAAAAAGTGGTCTCCTATTAGACTTAGAACCCGTTTGGCTTAGCTGATTTAGAATAGCTGATAAGCATTAGGTGCTGAAAAGTACTTTTAAGTACTGAAACTGATTTAAAAAATAAACAGTTACGTGTTTGGATAGAAGTGCTGAAATTAATCTTAAGTAGCTGAATAACTGGGTATACAAAGATTTTTGTTTTAAAAAGAAGTATTTTAGGGATAGAATAATAAATATTTTGGTCAAACTTAAAGTGCTTATAAGCTGAAATTTGATAAGTTGGGGGACCAACTTATAGCTTTTGGCTTATAAGCACTTTAACTTATAAACACTTTTAATTTTACCAAACGCATAAATAAGCCCAAAAGTGTTTATAAGCCAATTTGACCAGCTTATAAGCTTAGCCAAACACTCTCTTGACTGTAGTAAAATAATGGATATCTTTTTCAAATAGAGGTTGAACATGTGATCTTCCTACTGTAACTTTCGGTGGTTTTGATATTAAAAAAATGGTTATGACATTCTTTATATAACCAAACATGAATTTATTCCATTTTAATAAAAACTAAAAACAGGATAACATTAGTTATTAGAAGATATTTCAATCATTGAACACGTCGTTTGAATCATGATGTTAAGGAGAAAAAAATAACTACTATTTATTTGTAAATCTCGATGATTTCTTCAAAAGAACCCAAAATGAATATACTATACCCTCTTGTATCGTAAGGTTATTTTAGCATGAGATGTGATGACCACCCACCATTGATGGGTGGCCTTAGATGTATTTTAGCGTAAAGAGAGAGTGAGAAAGGAGACAACTCGCAAACTATGAGAATTTGGAGACGGGCATTAAAGGGCGCTAGCCAATTAAGATTTCAAGAAAAACTACGCGGAAGAAGGAGCATGAGAATTAGAGGTAAACAGAGACATCCTACAGAAGAAATTAAATGTCAGGTCAAATTAAAAGAGTGGCAAGCGAAGTGTTGGGTGGTTCTAAAGGTGTAGGACCTCAAGTGTAAGAATCATGGAGATGAAAAGAGTTATTAGAGCTAAAAGAGAGTGTTATGAGAAGTTACCAAAAGCAGAAGGTGGAAAAGCCTATGAAAAGTAAAAGAGAGCTAAGAGAAATGCTAAAAATTCTATTAGCAAAGATTTAGAGGAAGATCTAAATGCCTTGTATAAAAAAAAAAAAATAGGGACACGAGAAGGGGAGGAAAAAATATTTAAACTGGCATGACTAAGAGTGAAGAGAAGTAAGGACTTAATTCAGGATTAAAAAAACTTGTGATACATATGGTATCCACATAGAGGTTTGAAAGTTTCTTGAAGAGGTTGGAGTGACTTATCAAGCCATTTAATATTATACTGGGAAGCAGTAGAATATGTCGCGAGTAAAAAAAGAGTACCCTAATTTCAATTTAAAAATAAAGGAGACATTCAATGTTTTTCTAATAATCATGCCATTATACTTAAAAGTCATGCCACGAAATTCTAGGAAAGACTAATAGTGCATGGACTTGGGGACACTACAAGAGTAATAAAGAATCAGTTTGAATTTATGTCCAGTAGATCACAACAAAAGCTATTTTTGTTTAAAAGATTAGTGAAAGTTTATTGCGAGAGGAAGAGAGATTTTCACATAATATTCATTAACCTAGAAAAAAAGTATATGTTAGAGTACCAAAAAATATTATTTGGCAGGTATCGGAGAAGAAAATAATTTATATTAAATACTATATATTATCATAAAGGACATTACAAAAACTGCCATTTACCAAAGTTGTAAATTAATGATGGTGTTGAAGACAGATTTGTCTAGTCTGGAATCAAGAAAGACACTGACCATCAATTCCACAAAGTTCCTTTCATGATTTTTGCTATTATTAAAAATGGAAAGATTCCAAAATCATCCCAGTGGGTAAAATCTTGTTTTCCTTGTTAAAATGACGATACGTTGAAATCAACCACTCCTCCCTTAAGTCATGTTATTTGGATATAGCAAACAAAACATAATCTCTTTCTGTATATTAAAAAGGATCATCTTGTTTCACTAATTATTGAAGCCTAACTGTTGGTATTATTTATAATGCAAAGTCAAAGATTTCTTTTTGCAGATCTATTTACCATCAATAGCTATGGGTCTTTTTATTTACTAGTATCCTACCTATTTCCAACGGAGGCGGATCTAGAATTTGAAGGTTATGGGTTCCTACCGTAATCTCAAATTAATATAAAATAATAACTGGGCTAACAATTAGGTATTTACAAATATTTAAAGGATTTCTTAATATAAATACATGGTCTAGGTAAGAGTTATTGGGTTCCCAGGAACCCATACTCAATGCTCTAGGTCCGCCCCTAATTTCCAAGTGGTCAAATACTCTTACATAATTGGTATATGGCAAGAGTTTTACATGTGGCATTGATTTAAAGCCAAATGTTGAATGGCTTTGATAAGTGGCTATGCAAATCTACCATGTGTCTTCATGCATGGAAGACTAGGTACACTTGTCAAATGGATTAATATACTTGGACAAGTGTTAAAAGACTCTCCACACTTGTCATACATGCAACCTCCCTAATTGCCTATAAATAAGATGATCATTAGCTATCATATTCACTCAATTCTTAACCAAGAATTCATCTTGATTATCTTGATAATCATTACTTTCTACAATATTTTAATTTCTGTAACACCTATAGAAAAAACATTCATCTTCTCTTCTTTTTGGGCAACTGTTTTGTGCAAATTCTAAACTTTCATCCACGAGTGCACGTGTTTGGAGGTGTTGTGGAACCTTAGGGAGCGAACGGTCTTAACGATTTGCACCTAGTCGGGCCGAAATCTCTTTCAAGGCAGTGGCTTGTCACGACCCAGTATTTTTGATAAGTTGTTCTTCTTTCCTTCTTGTTCTTAGTCAATATTATCTACTCATTTTTCTTACAATTTGAAAGCGATTTCGTATATAATATTGACTAATGACCACCACTTTGAACAAAACACTTCCTGATCTATCAAAGCTTTAGCCTTTAGATGGAAACAATTATAAGCGTTAGTCCCAGAAACTTTTAATTTTTTTTGAACAATTAAAAGTTGATTATGTTTTGTTTAACGATCCTCCTGCTGATATTATTGCTGATAATTCTTATTATGCTAATATTGTTATTGCTGATAATTCTAATGTTGCTAATACTGTCGTTGTTGACGATGTCATTGCTGTTGTGGTTGTTGAGGCGAACATGGTGGCTAACAAGACTGACTGGATATTGGACACAGGCGCTTCAAGGCACCTTTGCTCCAACAATGAGCTGTTTCACGACTTTGAGAAATCTGCTGATGGCAAGTGTGTCTACATGGGTAACTCCACTACAGCTGGAGTTATGGGTAAAGGAAAAATTCTCCTTAAGTTAACTTCTGGAAAAACCTTACCCTTGAACAATGTTTTGTATGTACCCTCCCTTCGTAGAAACTTAATTTTTGGTGCGCTTCTCAGCAAAGCAGGTCTTAAACTTGTGTTTGAATCTGATAAAGTTGTTATTTCTCATGGGGGAGACTTTGTTGGGAAAGGTTACCTTAGTGGGGGTTTATTTATACTGAACATCGCTCAAGAGATTACTAATAATGCTAGTACTTTCAATTTTGCTTATATTGTTGAGTCTATTGATTTGTGGCATGGTAGACTAGGTCATGTTAATATTGCTTCAATTAAAAGACTTAGAGAAATGGAATTAATTCTTGCAGTTAATGTTGATAATTTTTCTAAGTGTCCTGTTTGTGTAGAAGCAAAACATACCAAAAAGCCTTTTAAAAATATAACTAGTAGAAAAACTGAATTGCTGAACTAGTACATTCAGACTTAGCAGATTTCAAGAACAATGTTAGTAAGGGTGGAAACAAATACTACATCACCTTTGTAGATGACTTTTCTAGATACACTAAGGTATATCTTCTTAAGTAAAAAGATGAGGTTGAAAGCATATTTTCGAAATACAAGGCAGAAGTAGAGAATCAATTAGACAGAAAAATCAAGAGGCTTAGGTTTGACAGGGTGGTGAATATAGTACTAATACTCTAGAAGCCTTTTGCGATAAAAATAGTATTATCCACGAGGTTACTGCTCCCTATACTCCCCAACAAAATGGTGTAGCCGAACGAAAAAATAGAACCCTTAAGGAAATGATGAATTTTATGCTTTTGAGTTCGGATTTATCTGATAATATGTGGGGGGGGGGGAGTTGTTTTATCTACATTTTATGTTCTTAATAAAGTCCACTCATAAGAAGTTAGATAAAACCCTGTATGAGTTATAGAAAGGATTTGCCCCTAACATGAAAATTATGAAAGTGTGGGAGTGTTTGGTTAAGGTTGGTCTACCTGACTTTAAATAAGTAATTGTTGGATCCAAGACTTTTGATGCTAATTTTCATTGGGTATGCTCAAAATAGTGTTGCATATAGATTTATGTCTTTGAATGATAGTTCTATTTGTGAATCTAGAGATGCAGAATTTTTTGAGCATGTTTTTCCATTAAAAATAATATGCCTAGTGATGTGCATAATAATGCTTTTACATCTATGTCTGTTAATTCTCATATTATGCCTTCTTCTACTGTTATTGCTAATGAGCATGAAAATGAACTTAAAAGAAGTAAGAGGCGTAGAGTTGAAGCTAGCTTTGTGTCACGACCCATTTCCATAATAGGTGATGATGGCGCTCAACACCATTGACGGGCAAGCCAACGCGGAAAATACCAAATAAGCTCTCATTTTACTTTTACCAACATACTTGCAATAATTTCTTAAGTTAAGATTAGAATGAGTAATAACCAGTAATGTACCAAAAATAATTATACAATCTCCAAAAAAATAATCTACTAATGTGTGTGCCAAGACCTGGTGTCACAAGTTGTGGGCAACTAGTAGAATATACAAAAGAATCAATCTATCCTACTGTCCGAAATAGAATAGATAGCAAAAATAAATAAGAGAGACTCCATCTAGCTGCTGAACGGCACTAGAAGGGAAGCACCTCACCGTAGAAGTCTCAAAATCTGCTCAAAAATGCGCACCAGACTGATAGCCAGAGGTACCTGCCTCAGATCCTGTACAATTAAGTACAGAAGTGTAGTATGAGCACATAAACAATATGTACCCCGTAAGTATCCCGTCTAATATCGAAGAAGTAGAGGCGAGAGGTCGACTTGATACTTACTAGGGTCAAATAATATGAGAAAGAATTTATACTAAGCGTGAATAATATAATTAATTAGCATTTCATGGAAAGAAATAACGGTTCTTTTTCCTGATAATATCATAGTTAACCATCTATATTCCAAGGCATATACGAAGTTCAGTCCACAGAAAAAATCTAACTAAAACATGTGCAAGTAATGCCGAGGGTCGTACGGCCCGATCCAACATAAAAATAAATTGTGCACTGCTGAGGGTCGAACGGCACGAACCATAGATACATCTATTACCCCACTCGCGAATCAAACATGCGACGCAGTCAAATATAAATAACACAATAACAAGAAGACAATAGTGTATATCTGGGAAATAGTTACTCACAGAAATAATTAATTTCTCTTTAAAAGGCCAAGAAAGATAATGTTCCTCTTACTAGTCTCATTTACCCTAATCAACATGATTTATACAAATCCAAATTAAACATGAAGTTACAAAAATATCACATAGAGCATGCTTTTGGGTCTTAGACTATCCGGACTTAACATAATAGTAGCTACGCACGGACTCTCGTCACGTAGTGCGTACGTATCCCCCGCATATAGTAGCAATTTATTCAATTATTACACCTATGAGGACAATTCTCTCTTACAAGGTTAGAGAGGAGACTTACCTCGCTCCAAAGTATACTTCCAATGCCAAGAACGAGCCCAAACTCTCAATTTGGAGCCGAACCATCCAGAGCTAGTTAAATGAGGTAGGAACTAGTCAATATAAGCTCACAAGATCGTATTTTATCTATTTAAGCAATTTCTCAATCCTTAACACTAGTTTCCTAAAATTCGACCCCGGGCCCACATGCCCGGATTCCGAAATTTTTCGAAAAAAGTTGTTCTCTATAACCTAAGGATCAATACTATATGATTTCTAATTCATTTCATAGCAAATTTCGTGGTCAAATCTTACTTTTGTCAAAACCCTAGGTTTTGCTCTAACCCCATGATTTTACCTTAATCCTAGTGTTTAATCTACCTAAGACACAAGTATTAAACTAGAAATAGGTGGGATAAACTTACCTCAAGGTGCTGGGTGGAAGTTTTCTCTCAAAAGCTCCAAAATCGCCCAAAGGAGGAGTGAAAAGTGGCAAAAATGACTTAGGACCCGTATTAATGAAGCTCACTGCTTCAGCGATTTACGCATATGCGATCCCGCTTCTGCGAGGAAGAGACCGCATCTGCGTAAATGGGCCAAGCGGGCTGGCACCACTTCTGCGGTCTTGAAGTCGCTTCTGCGGAGCCGCTTCTGCAGTTTCTGGCCTGGTCTGCCTTGGCCGCATCTGCGAGAGGGCAACTGCTTCTGCGGTCTCGCACCTGCGGCTGTCCAACCGCATGTGTGGTTATGACTGATACCAGATGCTTCAGCCCTTTGCAACTTTTCCAACTTCACTTGAGCCTCGTCCGATTGACACTCGGGGCTTCTTGCCCGAACATACCGACAAGTCTGAAATCATGAAACTGACCCGCTCGAACCTTCGGAACACCCGAAACAACACTAAATCTACGAATCACCCCCTAAAACCAATTGAATCAAACTTATGAACTTCAAGTTCTTAAATTCACTTCTAACGTGCCTAAACGTACTTATACTACTCGGATTGACACCAAATTTTGTGGGTAGGTCTTAAATGTTATATTGGACCTGTACTGGGCTCCAGAACCAACATACGAGCCTGATACCAACGTGATCAATCATCAATTAGTTTCTTTAAATCCTTAAAATTTCAGTTTAATAATTTCTAATAAAAATTCATTACTCGGGCTAGGGACCTCGAAATTCGATCCCGGGCATACGCTCAGGTCCCATATTTTCCTACGGACCCTCCAGTACTGTCAAAACACGAATTCGGGTCCGTTTGCTAAAAATATTGACCAAAATCAAACTTAGCCTTTTAAGAAAATTTTAAGGAATTAAATGAGCACATTTCAACCCAAACTCTTCCAAATCCCGAACCAACCATCCCCGTAGGTCGTAAATTAGTTAAAGCAAGCATGGGAAGTTTTATTTAAGGGAACGGGGTTTTAAAAAGTAAAACGACCAATCGGATCGTTAAACTTTGGTCCTGACTTTATTACTACTTTCTTGACTGAAAACATTGATCTTGATGTTTTGAGTGATGAATTAGTATCAATCTATTTAATAGAAAAAGACCTTAAGACATATAGTGAAGCAATAAGGTCAATAGATGCTAGGTTTTTGAAAGAGGTCATTAAAAGTGAATTAGACTATATATTTTCTAATCACACTTGGGAGTTGTTGATTTTCCTAAAGGTTGTAAACCCATAAGTAGCAAGTGGATATTTAAGAAGAAATTGAGACCTGATGGTACAATTGAGAAATATAAGGCCAGACTTTTTATTAGGGGTTTTAACCAAAAGAAATACATTGATTACTTTGACACTTATTCTCATGTGACTAAGATAGCGACTATTAGGACTCTTGTTGTTTTAGCCGCTATTCATAATTTAGTGATACATTAAATGGATGTTAAAACGGTTTTCCTACATGGTGATTTAAAGGAAGAGATTTATATGTCTCAACCTAAGGGATTTATGATCCAAGGACATGAGAATAAAGTATGCAAATTGAGAAAGTCTTTGTATGGTCTAAAGCAGGCACCTAAGCAATGGTACGAAAAGTTTAATAGCACATTAGTGGTTAATGGTTTTGTTGTTAATGCATCTGATACTTGTGTTTATTCCAAGATGATAGGATCGGATTATATTATTATATGTTTATATGTGGATGACATATTAATTTTTGGCCCTAATATTAATGTCATTAATGAGACTAAGAATTTTTTGTCTTCTAAATTTGAAATGAAAGATCTTGGAGAAGCAGATGTGATTTTAGGGGTTAAAATCAAAAGACCTTCTAATGGCTTTTCCTTGTCTCAGTCTCACTATATTGAGAAAATATTGAAAAGGTTTAATTGTTTTGATGTAACACCTGTGAGAACTTCTTATGATCCTAGCATACACTTGAAAAAGAATAAGGAATCTAGTATTTCTCAAACTGAATATGCTAAGATAATTGGTAGTGTAATATTTCTCATGAATTATACACGACCTGATATTGCTTATGCTGTTAGTAGATTGAGTAGATATATTCACAACCCTAGTAGTGAACACTGGAATGTTCTTCATTGTTTGCTAAGATATTTGAGAGGTACTATGGATTAGTGTTTGCATTTTAATAAATTTCCTGCTATTTTAGAAGGATTTTGTGATGCAAACTGGGTTACTGACAATGATGAAGTTAGCTCCACTAGTGGCTATGTGTTTACTTTGGGTGCAGGTGCTATTTCATGGAAGTCTTAAAAACAGACTTGTATAGCACGATCTACTATGGAGTCTGAATTCATTGCCCTTGAGTTGGCAGGGCAAGAAGCCGAGTGGTTGAGAAACTTATTGGCAGACGTGCCTTTGTGGGGAAGACAAGCTTCACCAGTTTCTCTACATTGTGACTCACATGCAGCAATTGGAATTGCCAAAAATAGTGTGTACAATAGAAAAACAAGACATATCTGCATTAAGCATGGTGCGGTAAAACAGTTGTTGAAATATGATGTTATTTCCTTGGAATATGTAAGATCCGAAAGAAATTTGGCAGATCCTTTAACCAAGGGTTTGGCAAGGAGAGTTATCCTTGAAATGTCGAGGGGGATGGGGCTAAAGCCCATAGATTGAGGAAGTATGGTGGATACCTGTTTGTGGTCAAACGAAGCCATATGAGACCTCAATATGCACTACATTTCCTATCCCTATGGCGTGTGGTAGTGCTTTATAAGGTTGAGCTTATTTTGCTCTTAATGATTCCATAGCATTAAGGTAGTCTATGTGTAAATAGACTTGATGGAATCACCTACGTGAGTGCAAAGGTGTGGTCGCCTTTTTTTGGAAGACTTGGGATGTTTTTCTAGAGCACTCATGAGACCCGAGGTATGTGCATGACCATAAAAGTACTTTGTTAGTATCGCAGAGTTTGCATAAAATTAAGGATATAGTATGTGTTGTGGGAGTCTCAATAAATGTCCATTCAATTCAAGAGTACTTCACTTTGTGGATGTTAGTTGTTGTCTTATTTCACTACGTGTCAATTCAAATCGAAAGATATTGACACTTAAGTACATGTTCTTTCTTTTGTCCAGAATTATTCTATTTTTGTCTTTGCATTAGTGGGGGATTGTTGGTATTATTTATAATGCAAAGTCAGATTTCTTTTTGCAAATCCATTTACAACCAATAGCCATGAGTCTTTTTATTTTACTAGTATCCTACCTATTTCCAAGTGGACAAATACGCTTACATAATTGGTACATGGCAAGAGTTTTACATGTGGCATTGATTTAAAGCCAAGTGTTGAATGACTTTGATAAGTGGCTATGCAAATCTACCATGTGTCTTCATGCATGGAAGACTAGGTACACTTGTCAAATGGACTAATATACTTGGACAAGTGTTAAAAGACTCTCCACACTTGTCATACATGCAACCTCCCTAATTGCCTATAAATAAGATGATCATTAGCCATCATATTCACTCAAATCTTAACCAAGAATTCATCTTGATAATCATTATTTTCTACAACATTTTAATTTATGTAACAACTACAGAAAAAAAATCTTCATCTTCTCTTCTTTCTGGGCAACTATTTTGTGCAAATTTTATACTTCCAGCGACGAGTGCACGTGTTTGGAGATGCTATGGAACCTTGGGGAGAGAACGGCCTTAACGATTTGCACCTAGTCGGACCCAAATCGCTTTCAAGGCAGTGACTTGCCACGACACAATATTTTTGATAAATTGTTCTTCTTTCCTTCTTGTTCTTAATCGATATTATCTACTCATTTTTTCTTACACTAACTTCATTACGGAATCTACTTGTGCTTTACCTTCAACTAAATAATAAAAAATTAAGGTTATCCCTTTCGAAATAATAATAATAAAGTTCTATACACTCCAACCACTCAAATCATGCACTCTACAAACATTATTCTTATTTAAAAGATAAGAAAGTTAGAATGGATGGCCATGAAGGAAAAGTAAAGCTTTTGATTGAAGTATCTTAAATTATTTTTATGATAATTAAATATGTTGACGACGACCTGTGGAGCACGAAAATTCCCCTCTCGTGTATCTATTATGTTATTTTATTTTGGTTAGTGTTGTATGATCAGAAAAGCGAAGCGTGACGAACTTGAAAGTGGGCAAATAATGAAGAGAAAGCAATATTAATTAGGTCAATACAGTAAAAATACTGACACTGCTTAAGAATATGAGTTTTGTTTAATTTGATTTATTCTTTGATAAGTACAGAGGAAACGTGCCGTGCTTGAAAAGCCCTATCTTCCTTGCGACCAAGAAAGCCTGCCAAATGGATAGTGAAAAAATATAGGATTATATGACTCGATTGATTGTTAAGAAATTGATTTATCATTAATTTGTCCAATTCCTCCCTAGAAACTATTTATCTTACGTACCAACTACCAGGAATGAAATTATTGACTTGTCAATAGACATGAAGTCGTGCTATTTGGCAACCTATTCGACCGGCCCAACAGCTTGTTTGGACAGTTGTTACGTGTTGTTTCATAATGTATCGCATTGTATTGTATTGTTTGATGCATATAATGTTGGGATAGATTATATCGTTTGACATTGTTTCATGATATCACGCATCAGCAATATGAAGAATAAACTTGTAATATTATAAACAAAAATTATGATACGAGGTAAAATTATTATATGAAAATATAGGATAAATGATAAAATAAAATTATTTAATTATAATGAAGCGTGAGATTGAGAGAAAAAGACAAGGTAACGACGCGACCACACCAAATCGGTCGTTACATAAAGTGGTACATTTTGTCGTTAAGTTGTCACACCTCCTTTTTACACACCCGAAGGTATATAATGGAGTTTTTCCAATTTAAGTGACATTATTCGAAATGGAATTAATTATTCAATTCAGAGTCGCCACATGGGATAGTTTATTTGGTGTCCCAAGTCACCGATTTATTTTAAATCCCAAATCGAGGAAATTTCGACTTTCCTTTTGAAGTCTGCGAACCAGAAATTCTGAGTAGGGAATTCTGTTAACCCGGGAGAAGGTGTTAGGCATTCCCGGATTCCGTGGTTCTAGCACGGTCGCTTAAACTATTCCCAAAAAATTCAAAAATAAAATGATTTTTCTTTAATGTGCAATTTTGTGATATTTTGTGATATTTTGAATAATTATTTGTATTTGTCTGTGCGTGTTTATTTGCTAAATTAATAAAAAATACAAAAATATGTCACATTTTGCATGTAGGATTTAATTCTAAAATTGTTAGTAATTAAATTTGTTTTACAAAAATTAAAAATTACAAAAATAGGCATCGTTTGCATTTTTAGCATTTAATGTCCAAATATACAATTTTATGCTTAATTATTAATTAATTGTGCGTTAATTGTTATTGGGAGTTAATTTGCGCTTTTATAACTTAATTTAATTCTTAATAATAGTTTAAGTATTTTTATAAATTAGTTTTAGAAGAAATAAAAGAAGAAAAGAGAGCGAAAATATAAAGAAAGTCGGAATTGGGCCTCTTCTTCGATTTCAAGCCACAGGCCCAAAAAATGGCCCAATCTTCCCTACGACCCAGTCCATTTCGAACTGGGTCGACCCAGTCCATAACCCAAAAGACCCAAACCCCCTTTGTCTTTCATTTTTTACAAAACAAAAACAAAACAAAAACAAAAAAAAAACCAAAACCCTAAAAAACTAAGAAAGGATCCCCCCCCCATTTTGGCTTCTTCTTCCCCAAACTCAAAAACACCTCCCATGACTTCCCTTTACTTTCTTCTTCGTCCACACAAACACCCTCGCGTCCAAACGACCCTTCCGTCCTCCATTAAAACCACACAACCACCTTCAAGCTCGAACTCGACAACCATGGTCGCCACTGCTGCGTCTTCGTCATCAACGACCAGTCCGTCGACTCCCTTTCACCATCATCGTTTCTACTGCTGAACCAGTCCTCAACTTCAAGTCCCAACAGTCCACCTGCTGCTCGCGCTACTGCTACTGTTTCATCTTCTTTGTTTCGTCGACTTCGAATTGGGTGGTCGAGCTCCCGAGCTCCAGCCATGGACGCGGCGTCGCTTCACTGCTCCTGTTTCGGCGTCAAGCTACGCCTGCTTCAGACGCTTCACTGCTCGCGCTACTGTTACTGTTTCATCTTCTTTGTTTCGTCGACTCCGAATTGGGTGGTCGAGCTCCCGAGCTCCAGCCATGGACGCGGCGTCGCTTCACTGCTGTGTATTGTCATTGACGACTCCATGAGTCATGTTTGTTGCTCACCATCGTACTCTTGTTGACGACGCAAGGCAGTCCGGTTAAAGTCTGGCAAAGTTCGAAGGTTTATCGTCGAATCGAGATCCTTCGTCGAGCTTTACATGACGAGTTGTTTGGTCAAGGTATTGCTTCTGTTGTTGCTTCATTCTTTGTACATGAATGCTTCGTCAAAATCCGAAATGACATGGTTGTTTGGTCGAAGTTTGTCGAAACAGTCCGTACATATTTCGTGTCGATCCGGTTAGTAGATTTTGAGTTTTATTTTTTCCGTGTTTCGTTTTGATATTTCTCGAATCTAAAATCGGTAGATATTTGATTTTTGGTTTTGTTCATGTTCATATGTTTTGTTGAATTAATTTTCAGATTTCAAATGGAAATTTAATTAGTGGTTTTTCATATTTATTTCATGTTTGTTTTATGGTTTAGGTAAGAATTTGTTAGTTTGATTGTTTGTTAGATTCAAATTGAAATTTAATTGATTATTTCTTCAATTTGTTTCATGTTGTTATATATTTTCCAGAAATTATTAATGTTGGTTTAATCATTTAATCTGTCATGTTTGTTGTTTTAAAATAGACTCATTCATGTTCATACTTTGTTTGATTGTTCTTGAATCCGAAATTTGTATAGTTTGATTTCTTGTTTATCACTTATGATTATTTTTTTTAAATTTGTCTCATAATCTTGTTTAAGTTTAATATAGGAATTGTTTGTTGTAATGTTGTTAGAGTTGATTTTAAGTTCAATATTATTGAATTTGGAAATCTAAATATACTTGTTTGATTGTTGTTGTTGAATCTGAAAATAGGATTGATTGTTGCTAAAAAATATTGTTCAATCAAATTTTAGTTGTTCTTTATTGTTCAATTTGTGTTCATGTGATTTGTTGTTGAAATATTGTTAAAATCATGTTCATGTGATATTGTTGTTATGATGTTCATCCGTGTTCATATTGTTGTTTGAATATTGTTAGAAATTGATCATATTGTCTATATTTTGGTTAAGTTTGATTAATTGATGTGTTATAGCTGATGGGTAGTTTGGTAAATTTGTAATACGTTCAGGGGTAGTTTGGTAATTTCAGTAAGGTCGGAAGGGGTAGTTTAGGAATTGTACATTTTGTAATTGTTTATTTGAAGCATGGGGGACAAAATGAAATGGGGTGGGTTGTGATATGATTATTTAATATAAAGGGGGGACAAGATTTAATTTAAAGGGGAATCTTGCATTATTTTAAATGAAGCATGGGGGACAAAATGAAATGGGGTGGTGTGATATGTTTATTTAATGTAATGGGGATGAGTGGAAAGATAATGGGTTGGGTAGAGAAAAGTATGGATTTTAATTAATTGAAAGGTTTATGGGATGGGTTATATATGTGAGGTCTTGAAATCAAAAAATATAGACAGAGAGATAGAGAAAAAATACACAGATACGAGAGAGAGAAACAAATCTGAAAATAAGAGAGAGAAAAGGGCTGAACATTTAAGAGATAGAAAATTCCGAAAAATATTTAAGCTTTCAAAATAAAAAAAAACACTAAAAAAAATATTCTGCTTTCTTTTGTTGTTTGAAATCAGAATTAATTGTTGTTTCATCAAAGCTGGAAGTTTTTTTTTTGGATTACTACTCCACTGGTTTGTTACTGTTGCTGGGCTATTGTTGCTGTGTTGTACTGATTTTACTGCTGCTGCTGATTCTCATATTCATTTTCTTTTGCTTCCAATATCAGGTACACAATTGAAAAGCTGGTTATTGTAATCCGAAATATGAAGCATGAATACATATGAAGAATGAAAATTTGAAGTTTTAATTTCGTTTTTTTTCTTTGTTTCTTTTGTTGATTGTATTTAAGCTATTTCATGAATTACTAAATAATAGCTGGAATAAGAAAATAATATCATAAGTTAGTCTGTAATAAATCAGTTCGGCAAAACAGGTTAATTCACTAACTATGAAGGCTTCAAGATTGTAGGTTGATCATGAACAAGTAGCTAAATTTAGTTAAAACATGAATTTAAATTAAACATCGTAAATTAGGCATTAAGGCATGACTTGAGCTTAAGCAAGATTAGAAGAACGTTTAAGTCTAATAAACTTTCTAATAAGCTTTAGTAATTATGGTTAAATCTAGTTTCAAATGATTGTGAATAATTAATCTCAATAATATTTTTTTTAAAAAAAAATAATAATAACAATGCTGAGTTTTAATCTAGCTATATTTGTTTATTTTGAATATTAGTTGTTAAATTTTTATTTTATTTAAAATTTCGAAATTAAGAGTAATTTTTTTTTTCATCAATATTTGTATTAACCAAGCAATTAGCATGTCATGTTTTCTTAAAATTATAAAAGCTAGTAATTAATTAGGATTTTTCTTTCTTTATTTTAGAGACTAATTTTTATAGAAAAAATGTAGTCGCTTTAAGATTTGTCCATTTAAAATAAATGAGATGAGCCTCGCTTAATGAAATGTATAGATTTCGGGGCCCTCAATAAATGTACAGTTAATTGCTTAGAATTAGGGAGGAGCCGTTTTAGCAAATTTCACGGCCCTACCCAAAATAATGACACGCTAGTCGCTCTAGGCGCGTATTTAATAATGTTATTTCCTTAAATACGGGTGTGCATTTATGTAACCCAAATCTAAATCTCAACGGAGTCGAAATGTGTCGATAACCACGGGTGCAATTGATTGCGACGTGATTTGAAATACGTTTTCACAATGTTGCAATTTTTCGTAAAATAATAACAATAAATAAAAAGAATAATAAAAGCGGCTAAGGGATAAAATTTGCACATAAGTTTATAATACGTATTATATTAGATAATCAAGCCGAATATAACAGTTAAGCGACCGTGCTAGAACCACGGAACTCGGGAATGCCTAACACCTTCTCCCGGGTTAACAGAATTCCTTATCCGGATTTCTGGTGCGCAGACTGTAATACAGAGTCATTCTTTTCCTCGATTCGGGATTAAAATAGGTGACTTGGGACACCCTAAATCTCCCAAGTGGCGACTCTGAAATAAAGAAATAAATCCCGTTTCGACTGTCCTTTAATTGGAAAAAACTCATGTACCCCCGCGGGATCGGAAAAAGGAGGTGTGACAGCTCTGGCGACTCTGCTGGGGAAGATAACCCAGAACCTCTGGTTCAGGGTTCAAGAATTCGAGCTTAGAATAATTGTTATATTTGGCTTTATTATCTGATATATATTGCATGTTCTGACATAACATACTAAATGTTGTCTTTTACCGCTTTGATATTATCTGAACTGTATATAAACTGTGCCGAAACCCTTCTCTTCTTACCTCCGGGGAGAAGCTCGCTGGTCGAGGCTCCCTATTCTGTTAGTGTCAATACCTGAAATAAGAAAGAGGACGGATAAGTTACGAAGCCGGATGACCTTTTGGTTCCCGGTAAGTTGCCCCCTCCTCGACTCGAGTTGTCCGCTCGGGTACACAGTCTAGAACATATACCCAGGTTATAAACCTAGTATAACGAAACCTCATGCCGGATCCCTAGTAGGAACGATTATTTGCATCACGTTACATTTGACTTAGGGGACTCAACACAGGGGTTGGGTCCGTCTAGGACTAGCAACCTGAAATGAAAAGACCATTCTGATGCATCCTACTTGCTCTGTACATATATTTGTTTCGAACTTGCATGTTGACCGGTTTCTGAATCTCGGGAATGTTGGAAAATTGAAGAAAAAAAAAAGAAAAAAAAAGAAAGGGAAAAAGAATATATCAGTTAGGGAGTTAATTGATTATTTTAGAAAAAATCAATGACCAATTACTGGCGAAACTCTGCCGAAATTTTGAAAAAAAAAGGAAAATATTTTATTTTGTTTTACTAAAAAATAAAAAAATAAATAAAAAGAGTCTTTTATTATTATTTTTTTTTCCCGGAAAAATAGATTGTTTTATTGTTTGTTGAAAATGAAAAAAAATCGTTATTTTGTCTTTTTCAAAAATAGAAAAGGAAAATAGATTGTCTTGTCAGGAAAAAAATAAAAATGAAAAAGAGTCATGTTTTAAAATAGTTCGGTTAATTTGCCCGAACTACGCGGGTTTGATTCTCATCGGATGTGAGATACGTAGGCAACCCTCATCGGGTCCAACCCCCTTTTTGCTAAAAAAAAGCCAAAAAACAAATAAAAAAAACAAAACAAAACAAAAAAATAACATGTCAAGAATTTTAATTTTGCCATAAATAAGTCGGGTGGTGTCCAACCTCCCCTTTTGCTAATAATAGCAAAATATATATGTCAAATTTCTAAGAAGTCGGGTGACGCTGTTTTATGAAGACATAGCCGAATGTTCCCGAAGGGGACGCCGGAAGGCTGACTTTGCATAAACAGCCACATTTGGGTCATATTTAAGATTTGGTCCAGTTGACCCACACAGCCTTAAAAATCTTCGTCCCCGAGACGTTGAAAGGCCGTGTTTGCAATAGTGAGTTTCCTAATTCGAAAAACGATAAAAAAAAGAGTCATAAATAAGTCAGGTGATGTTGTTATGTCATAAATAGCCAAATATTCCCAAACGGGGCACCGGAGGGCTGACTTTGCATAAACAACCACCTTTGGTCGTATTTTGATTTTTGACCTTCACAGCCTTAAAATTTTTGCCCCTGAGGCGCAGGAAGGCCGTGTCGCAATATCGGGTCTTTTATCTAAAAATATTAGAATTAAGAATTGAGTTCTTCATTTAAAATATAGGGTTAATTTTGAGTCGATAATATAGATAGTAGTTTTTGGAGTTAAATAAAAGTTTTCTTTTGCTTAAACGCTTTAATAAATGTGCAGGATGAGCACAACAATAAATGAGCCTTTTTCAATAATGACCAAAATCCCTTTTGAGCTGCAATTGTGGTGGAATGATTTGGGCAAAGAAGGGCAAGACGAAGTGAGAAAATATTTGAAAGACCTTCCGGATTTATTAGACATTCAGCCTCGGGGGGATATCATCAGGGCATTGGTCGCCCATTGGGATTCGGCACATAATGTGTTTCATTTTTCAGACTTTGAACTCACCCCAACAATAGAAGAAATAGCGGGGTACATTGGAAGTGACCAAGCTCCATTGAGATTCAAATACTTGATTGCTCCTAGAGCCATTACCATACATCGATTCCTGGATTCCTTGAAAGTACCCCGGACAGTTCATCACCCAGATTTTGCAAAGGGTTTCTGCAGTTTCCGCTTCGTGTATGATAGATATGGACATGTGGGCGGGTTCAATAATCCAGACTTTAAGCTTTGCAGCAGAAATAGCCGACAAAAATGGGAGAAACACAGGCGAGTGGCATTTATGGTAGCTTTTTTGGGTCTCGTAATATTCCCAAGGAAAGATGGTAATATTGATTTGAAAATAGCAGGCGTCGTCAGTACTTTGCAAACCATGGGGAAAAGCACTTTAGCACCTATGATTGTGGCTGATATCTTCAGAGCTCTCACTGCGTGCAAAGCTGGGGGCAAATTTTTTGAGGGATGTAACTTATTGTTACAAATATGGATGATTGAGCATTTGTGCCCGCGCTCTCAGTTATTGAGTTATGGCTCGGCTGAGAAAACTTGTATAGGGGAATTTTGTACGAGAATCAAAGGGGTTGGTCTACCTGAAGGAGTCACAGCTTGGGCATTATTATTTCGGAACCTCGAGGCTAGCCAGATACAGTGGGTGCTTGGATGGTTGTCTGTCGAGGAAGTCATATATATGCCAGCAGCCCGACCGCATTTTTTGTTAATGGGACTCAAAAGCATACAACCTTATGCACCATATCGGGTTCTGAGGCAACTCGGTAGATATCAAGTAATACCGAGAGATGAAGATTTAAGTACCCAAGTGATCGAAATTAGTCCTGACGGTCGATTCCCCGAGGAAGAGGTTCGTCAAATTTGGAGTGAGTGTCAATATCTGATGGCAAACACTTGTGTGTCTGATAGGGTCAGAGGGGAAATTGCTCCAGGGTATCACGAATGGTTCAGAGGTGACGTGGCATATGGAAGACCGGCTAAAAGACCTCATCTCGAAGATTTCGCCAAGTCGTCCCAAGAGCAGTGGGATTGGTTAGCAAAGGAAGAAAGCTATCGGGTTGAGATTGGTAAATTAAAGCAACAAGTCGAGAGTCTGAAATTCGAGAGCAGTGTACAGGTTGCCGAGGATCAAGGTGAAAAGAATAGACTAGCCAGAGAAAATGACGCTCTTAAAGCCCAAGTCCGACAGTTGAAGATAACCATCGATAAGCAACCGAGGAGCCGATCCGATGAACAATTGGTAAAAAGATTGGAAAGCGAAGTCAGAGAATGGCGGGATGAGCTAGGAAAAGCTGAAAATGTCATGGCAGAACTCAAAGCACAATGGGCGACAAGAACCGAAGAGCGTCGCCAATACTTGAATCAGTTGAAGAGGGACCATGAGAAAATTGTTGCCAATTTAAAGAGAAAAGTAGTTGCCCTTGAAGGTAGAGCGGTTAGGCAGGCTAGAGACTTCGAAACTGAGAGCGGACATTGTTACAACTTGTTAGCCCAAATGGAGGCAGAAGTGCAACAGCTGCAAGACCAGCACTTGCAAGACTCCCGAGCTTTAAAGACGTGCAGCGATCAGATAAGACGCTTGCTCATAGAAAAGAAGCAAACAAAAGACAGGATTAGAGCCATTGCTCATGCTATTGTCAGGAGATGCCGGGTTTGTGAAGACATGACCCGTACTACTTTTATCTCAGCAGTGATGATCTATGTGAAGCGAACCATGAATGAGTTAGAGCAGCTTGAAAGGGATTTGGATCCTAGACCCGCGGCAAGGCCGAACGACGCCCCGCGGATACCTAAGTTTGAAGCACTAGAATATGCATAGTCCGTGTCTTTGAGTGTCTACCATGTCGAGTCAGTCTTTTGTACGTCCGGATTGAGTATGTTTGCAGCTTAGAGTTTTTGTTTGCTTTCAGATTACGTTTGTTAGTTTCTTTCCAAAACAAAAGATGTCGAGTTTGTAAGAGTCTGTTTATTAATGAAAGTTGAGCATTTTATTTCCACCCATATTTTTACATTTATCTGCACGAACTACGCTTGGTCTGATTCGTGCGGGGTCACGATACGTAGGCAATCTCTATAGGATTCGACCGTAATTTAAAAAAAAAAGAAGAATATATATTTGTCAGAGCAAAAATAAGCTGGGATGATGCATGAGGTCAGAGCAAAAGCATGTTAGAAATGATTAAATGCCTAGGAGCATTGCATCCCCCTAACGTGCAATTACAATATCTGTTAAGACTCTAACACTGACAAGTTTGTTGTTTTTCCAATATCAGTTAGTTGTTAGAGCGTACTGGCACCGTACCATTATCAAACAAGATCAAAAGGTCCTATACCAGAAAGCATGACTGGGTCAGACAACAGCGTTGAGTCAGAAAAAACGGCCAATCAGATGCTGAAGGAAGCCCTGGAGAAAATGGAAAAAATGAGGCTAGAAATGAATGAAATGCAGATAGCCTTAGCTAGAGCCCAGAAGGGGCAAGAACTACCCGTTACTCCTACCCTCCAACCAGTACACACGCCGGAATACCCCTCTCCCGGTCCTTCAACAAGTTTCCCAAGCCATCACTATTATCAGGGAAGAGAGGCTTATGATTCCCAAGCTCCACCTCCCACTCAAAACCCTCCTCCACCAAATGTTCCCGTCTTTGTGGCACCTCCCCCAGCTCCACTACATAGATCATCCAGTGAGCCGCTATTCCAAGCTCACGACACCCAATATTACCCTCCCGAACCCACTTTCAAAGCGCCTGAGCCATATACCTCCTCTCCCCATTTTGAAATCCCGGGAGAAGTTGAGAAACCGGTTAAGAATGCAGAACAAGAGGAGGTGATTCGTAAAGTCAAAAGCCTGGAGCAATCCTTCAGGAACATGCATGGTTTAGGAAACCAAGTTAGTGTCGCATACAAAGATTTGTGCCCTTTTCCTGATGTACAGTTGCCTGCGGGGTTTAAAATGCCGAAGTTTGACTTATATGAGGGGCACGGTGACCCAGTAGCCCATCTGCGTGGTTTTTGTAGCAAAATGAGAGGGGCTGGGGGAAAAGATGAGTTGTTGATAGCATATTTCGGGCAAAGCCTGAGCGGGTCAGCGCTAGAATGGTACACGAGGCAAGACCCCGGCCGATGGTATACATGGGATGATTTGGCCCAGGCATTCATCGGCCATTTTCAATATAACCTCGAAATAGTCCCTGATCGTCTGTCATTGTTGAAACTAGAAAAGAAGCCTGGGGAAAGTTTTAGAGAGTTTGGTTTCCGCTGGAGGGAACAAGCTGCAAGGGTTGATCCTCCCATGCGGGAAAGTGAGATGGTAGATTACTTCTTGCAAACATTGGAACCTACCTATTTTGGTCATCTAGTGACATCTGTCGGGAAGTCGTTTAATGAAGTGGTAAAGATGGGAGCCATGATTGAAGAAGGATTGAAATCTAACAAGATCTTGAGCTACTCGGCGTTGAAAGCAACCACCCAGGCCATCCAAAGCGGTACTGGTGGTGTGCTGGGGAAGAAGAAGAAAGAAGAAGTTGCGGCAGTTGAAGCTAATGTTTGGTCCAAGCACAATAGCCGTCCACTCTACTACAGCCAACCCAGACCCCATCACCCAAACTATCAATATACCCCATATGGTCCACCGCAACACTATTATCCACCACCAGAACCACAATTTTCTATTCACCACGCCCAGACCTACACTCAACCCCCAGTGCACTCGCAATGGCGTACACCAAGTCCCCAAAATACACAGCCACACCCACAAAACACCTATCCACCTCCCAGGGCTAACAGACCAGGAACCAGCTTCCGCCCAAACCAAGCTTTTAGAAATGAGAAGGCCCCAAACAAAAAAACATTTACTCCGCTGGGAGAATCTTACACTTCTCTTTTCCACAGATTGAAACAGTTGGGGATGCTGAACCCCAGTTGAATCCAAAGCACCAAATCCTCTTCCCAGAAACCTGGACCACTCTGTTAGCTGCGAGTATTGCTCAGGGATGCCGGGGCACGATACTGAAAAATGTTGGAAGTTGAAAAACGCAATCCAAGAGCTCATTGATAATCGTCGTATTGAGGTACAGGCTCCAGAGGCCCCGAACATCAATCAAAATCCGTTACCAGCGCATTATGAGGCCAACATGATCGAACTGATACATAAGGGGGCAGAGCCTAAGAAACCTTCGCAGGTGGTTATGGTGATTCGTTCTACGGAAACCAAAGAAAAGACAGTGAGTGCAAGGCCAGTGGTTCAGTTAAAAGCAGTAGAAGACAAGCCAGTGCTAGTAATGGGAAAAGGACCGTTTGTGGCCGAGAAAAAGCAGGAGCCAGTCAAGATAGTGGTACCAAGGTCAGTATCCACGCCCGTGGTGGTTGTGAAGGGAGTCTATGTAGAGCCGGTTGTCATAAAACCGGTAGTCCAGTTACCCATGGTTGATAGCAAAGCCGTACCCTGGAAATATGACAAAGTAGTGGTGACATACAAAGGAAAGGAAATTGAGGAAGAAAGTTGTGAAGCACAAGGACTGACCCGGTCAGGACGTTGTTTCGCCCCTGAAGAGTTGAGAAAAGCTAAGGGTGCAAAAGACAATCCAGTGCCAGTTAAAAAAGCTGTAACGGAAGAGGAAGCAGAAGAGTTTCTGAAAAAGATGAAAGGACAAGATTATTCCATTGTTGAGCAACTGAGAAAAACACCGGCCCAAATCTCGTTGTTGTCATTATTAATTCACTCTGATGAGCATTGCCGAGCTTTAATGAAGATATTGAATGAGGCTCATGTGCCTGACAAAATCTCAGTAAACCATTTAGAGACAATTGCCAACAAGATCTTTGAAGTGAACAGGATAGCATTTTCTGATGATGAATTGCCTATGGAAGGCACAGAACACAACAAGGCTCTCTATTTGACGGTCAAATGTGAAGGTTCAATGGTTACTCGGGCACTAATCGATAACGGGTCGAGCGCTAATATTTGCACGTTATCCACATTGAACAAGTTAAAGATTGATGAGGATAGAATCCGCAAAAATAGCATTTGTGTTCGAGGGTTCGATGGAGGGGGAACAAACACGGTAGGGGATATTGTACTCGAATTGACTATTGGCCCAGTCGAGTTCACGATGGAATTTCAGGTGTTGGATGCTGCAGTATCCTATAATCTTTTGTTGGGTCGACCATGGATTCATGCGGCAAAAGTCGTGCCCTCCACACTGCACCAAATGATCAAATTCGAGTGGGACAGACAACAAATTGTGTTACATGGGGAAGATCCCACATGCGCCATGAATGATGCCATTGTACCTTTTATAGAGACCAAAGATGATAAGGGGCCGTGGGTGTATCAGATCCTCGACACGGTTCCGGTGAGCAGGGTGCCTGAGGGTAAAAACATGCCATGTCCTAGGGTGTCAGCTGCGACCGTCATGGTAGTGTCATAAATGTTGAATAACGGGTTCGTGCCCGGGAAGGGTTTGGGGGTTGAACTGCAGGGCATTACTCAACCTGTATCTTTGCCCAAAAATCTGGACACATTCGGGTTAGGGTTCAAACCAACAGCGGCAGATGTCAGAAAGGCCCGTAAATTGAAGAAGAAAGCTTGGGTGCTCCCTAAACCAATTCCTCGATTGTCCAGGTCCTTCGTCAGGCCGAATATCAAGAAACAGTCATTGGCAAAGATATCGGGTTCGTTAGTTGAGGCGGATGGGAATTTGGATAAGGTGTTTGAGAAAGTATTTGCTGAAGTAAACATGGTTGAGGCCGGGGAAGGGTCAAGCAGAGCAGACATACAGTACATCGGACCACGTGCTAACATCAGCAATTGGGAAGCTACTCCTCTTCCAGTTCGGAGGGAGTCGTGGTAGTGGGTTTTGTTTTCCTTTTTGTCACCTGGATTATTCCAGGGTTTGTAATCCAGTTGTTATGTTCCGTCCGTTTGGATGAGTTAAAACCTTGTTGTCTTTACGTTTAATGAAATGCAATTTTCTTCGTCCCTAATTCTCTTTCCATTTTCGTTTCTTTTCTTTGTACAGTTCTCTTTATGCTGATATCAATGACATGACATGCATGAGGAATCTTCGGCCCAGTTTTAAAAGCCAATCTAATTCAGAAGTAATAATACAAGAGAACGAGTGTGATGATGGGATGGATTGTAATAATGATGAAGCTTATGAGGAAATTAGTAAAGAATTAAGCCACTTTGAAGAAAAAACCCAAACCTAACCTAAATGACACAGAAGCAGTTAATCTAGGGGACCAAGATAATGTACGGGAAACTAAAATAAGTGTTCATTTGGATCCACAACTCAAGGAGGAGATAATTAAAGTATTGCATGAGTACAAAGACGTTTTTGCATGGTCATATGATGATATGCCGGGTCTAAGCACCGATTTGGTGGTTCATAAATTGCCCACTGATCCAGCACTCCTCCCTGTCAAGCAGAAGTTGAGAAAGTTCAAAACAGACATAAGTGTGAAGATCAAAGAAGAGATCTCCAAGCAGTTTGAGGCAAGGGTCATTCAGGTTACACGGTACCCCACTTGGTTAGCCAATGTCGTGCCTGTGCCAAAGAAAGATGGCAAGACCAGGGTGTGCGTCGATTATCGAGACCTTAACAAAGCAAGCCCAAAAGATAATTTCCCACTGCCCAACATCCATATACTGATCGACAATTGTGCCAAACATGATATTGGCTCTTTTGTGGATTGTTATGCGGGTTATCATCAGATTCTAATGGATAAGGAAGATGCAGAAAAGACGGCATTCATCACGCCGTGGGGAACGTATTGTTATCGGGTCATGCCGTTTGGTTTGAAAAATGCTGGGGCAACTTATATGAGGGCCATGACAACTATCTTCCATGATATGATACATAAAGAAATTGAGGTATACGTGGATGATGTGATCGTTAAGTCTAGACAGCAATCTGACCATGTCAGAGATTTGAGAAAATTCTTTCAAAGGCTTCTCAGGTACAATCTTAAGCTCAATCCTGCGAAATGTGCTTTCGGGGTGCCATCTGGGAAGTTGTTGGGATTCATAGTTAGCCGGAGAGGTATTGAATTAGACCCGTCAAAGATCAAAGCTATTCAGGAATTGCCACCTCCAAGAAACAAAACCGAGGTGATGAGTTTGTTGGGAAGACTGAACTATATCAGCAGGTTCATTGCTCAGCTCACGACAACATGTGAACCAATTTTCAAATTGTTAAAGAAAGATGTCGCGGTCAAATGGACTGATGAATGCCAGGAGGCTTTTGATAAGATAAAGGGGTATTTGTCAAATCCACCCATGTTGGTCCCACCAGAACCAGAGAGGCCTTTGATTCTGTATCTGACAGTTATGGACAGTTCATTCGGCTGTGTACTGGGGCAGCATGATGTTACGGGCAGAAAGGAGCAGGCTATCTACTATCTCAGTAAGAAGTTCACATCTTACGAGGTCAAGTATACTCATCTGGAAAGGACATGTTGTGCCCTAACTTGGGTGGCACAGAAATTGAAACATTACTTGTCATCTTACACCACTTACCTTATATCTCGCTTGGACCCGTTGAAGTATATTTTCCAGAAACCCATGCCCACAGGAAGGCTTGCAAAGTGGCAGATCTTACTTACAGAGTTCGACATTGTCTATGTGACACGGACTGCCATGAAAGCACAGGCATTAGCCGATCACTTGGCTGAGAACCCCGTTGATGAAGATTATGAGCCTTTGAAAACTTATTTCCCTGATGAAGAGGTAATGCACATTGAAGAATTAGAACAAGCTGAGAAGTCGGGATGGAAACTTTTCTTTGATGGGGCCGCAAATATGAAGGGTGTGGGAATAGGAGCAGTACTTATTTCGGAAACAGGTCAGCATTACCCCGTTACAGCTCGGCTTCGTTTCTACTGTACAAACAACATGGCAGAATATGAGGCGTGTATATTGGGATTGAGATTAGCTGTGGATATGGGTGTACGGGAAGTCTTGGTCATGGGTGACTCGGACTTACTGGTACACCAGATTCAAGGGGAATGGGAAACACGGGACTTGAAGCTTATACCGTATCGACAATGTCTGCATGAGCTTTGCCAGCGTTTTCAGGCCATAGAATTCAGACACATTCCAAGGATTCATAATGAGGTTGCTGACGCTTTGGCTACTTTGGCGTCAATGTTGCACCATCCAGATAAGGCCTATGTTGATCCATTGCAGATTCAAGTCCGTGATCAGCATGCTTACTGCAATGTGATAGAAGAGGAAATCGATGGAGAGCCATGGTTCCATGATATCAAAGAGTACATCAAAGCGGGAGTGTATCCAACGCAGGCCACCGGTGATCAGAAAAGAACAATTCGACGGTTGGCAAGTGGGTTTTTCCTTAGTGGAGGAGTACTGTACAAAAGAACGCCAGAGCTCGGTTTGTTGAGATGTATAGATGCACGGCAGGCCACAACTATCATGACTGAGGTGCATTCCGGAGTTTGCGGACCGCATATGAGTGGGTATGTTCTAGCAAAGAAGATTCTCCGAGCAGGTTATTATTGGCTCACGATGGAGCGAGATTGTATCAGTTTTGTGCGTAAGTGTCATCAATGCCAAATACATGGAGATTTGATTCATGCTCCACCATCAGAATTACATGCGATGTCTGCGCCATGGCCTTTTGTCGCATGGGGCATGGATGTTATTGGGCCAATTGATCCAGCAGCATCAAATGGGCACATATTTATCTTGGTAGCTATAGATTATTTTACCAAATGGGTGGAAGCGAAGACCTTCAAGTCTGTGACCAAGAAGGCTGTAGTTGACTTCGTGCATGCAAATATCATATGTCGGTTTGGGATCCCAAAGGTAATCATCACAGATAATGGGGCTAATCTTAATAGTCATTTGATGAAGGAGACATGTGAGCAGTTTAAGATTGCTCACAGGCACTCTACTCCGTACCGTCCCAAGGCAAATGGTGCGGTTGAAGCGGCCAATAAGAACATAAAGAAAATACTCCGGAAGATGGTTGAAGGATCTAGACAATGGCACGAGAAATTGCCTTTTGCATTGTTAGGATATCGCACCACCATGCGTACCTCGGTAGGGGCGACTCCTTACTCATTGGTATATGGTACCGAGGCAGTAATACCCGCAGAAGTGGAAATCCCATCTCTGCGAATCATTGCAGAGGCTGAGATCGATGATGATGAATGGGTGAAAAGCCGTCTTGAGCAGTTGAGTTTGATCGATGAGAAAAGATTGGCATCAGTGTGTCATGGCCAACTGTACCAACGAAGAATGGCAAGAGCATACAACAAAAAGGTACGTCCAAGGAAATTTGAAGTCGGGCAATTAGTACTGAGGCGGATCTTGCCTCATTGGGCTGAGGCAAAAGGAAAATTTGCCCCAAACTGGCAGGGACCATTTGTGGTAACCAGAGTGTTGTCTAATGGAGCATTGTATTTGACAGATGTGGAAGGAAAATGTGTAGAAATGACCATCAATTCCGATGCGGTCAAGAGATATTATGTATGATTTCTTTATTTTCTGAATGTATCTGTTCATATTTGGCATATCTTAAAGATTGAAATGATGAAGGCATTTTGTTCTGCTATCCAAACACTCATATCCCTTGTTATCCCCTTCGAGCCTTACTTATTTTTCATACACCTCTTTCGGAATCAGCAGCATTATCAGAGAACACAAGTGCCGAACAAAAAAAAAAAAAAAAAGAAAGAAAAGTGAAAAAAAAGGAAAGAAGAGAAACATAACAACGTAGTCTCGCCAAGTGAACTACGTTTGACTTGATCCCGAAAGGGTACGTAGGCAGCCTTACTCCAAGGTTCAGTCATACCAAATAGAAATCCAAAAATCCCCAAGCAAGAAACTGGGGCAGAAGTGGTGATTGTTATGAAAGTTGGATTCCGAAAGTTGTAATTTGAACCCATTGGAATTGTTTTGAGCCTTTTATACCTTTCTTTCTAACTCAATCCAAAAGCCTACATTACGGTCCAAAGAAAGACCTTATGATCAGTTTTGAGAAATGCCAAGATGAACAGGTAGGAATAACCCACGACAGGGGCAACACTCTGGTTCGAGCAAGAAGAACAAAAATAAATGAGAGAGTCTTATGGGTGAAAACCCTCACGGGCACCGTAAGGCGACGGGAGCTGAGAGAAAAATAAATGAGAGAGTCTTGTTGGTGAAAACCTTTACGGGCACCTCAAGGCGAAGGTGAGATAAGAAATGGAAAACTGAGAAAGGTATGTTGATAGAAACCGTTTCGCGGTACCGCAGGGAAACAAGGTTAAGGTCTAGATAAATCAAACAAGTGATGGAAGTTCTGGGCAATGAGGTACGGCAATTGAGAGTTGTTTGTTTGGACAGATTGGGCTGATTAATCCAAAATGCATGTCTTGACCATTGGTACTAGTTGTCTCGTTCAGATAAGTTTCTTTTCTTTCTCTTTTCAAACAGTCATCTGGTTTTGGATTCTTCTTATCCTTAACTCAAAAATCATTTCATTTTTCTTTTGAGGGTTTTTATCTAGCTGAGATGTTTCAGTGCCAGTTTTGTTCGATGCAAGCAGAAAGGACTTCAAAGTTCACTACCAGCTTCTAGAATTGTAAAGCACAACGTGGTCAGAGCATGTCAAAAACAACTTAATGTCAAGTGGAATACAGGGAATTAACGGAAGTTTCATCGGTGAAATGATTGGGAAATGTCGTGGGAAAGGCGAAAGCTCAAATAAAAGGTCAGAAAAGTGAAATAACAGCAGGGGTGTAAAGCATTTAGGTCGCCAGAGGTTGGGAAATTTAAAAGTTGGTCAGAAAGTCAAGCGGTTCAGGGTCAGTGCGTGGAAATTAGTCAACACAAAGCAAGGCAGTGGAAGGATTTTTCAGCAAGAATGCCATCAACTAACCACCGTTTTAAACTGACGAAATTTTCTTTGATTAAGCAGGGGGAGAAAAATTAGTTGTTGAAGAGGAATTCTCCAGGAGGGAAAAACAAGCACTAATTAGGATAAATGCAAGTTGTCAGGAGTCCGCCTGGAGAACAGAGACGTATTTTTCAAGTTTGACGTCAGGAGTCCGCCTGAAGAACGGAGACATACAGTTTAAATTTTAAAAGTCAGGAGTCCGCCTGGAGAATAGAGACATTCATTTCAAATTTAGCAATCAGGAGTCCGCCTGGAGAACAGAGACGTACTTTTCAAGTTTGACGTCAGGAGTCCGCCTGAAGAACGGAGACATACAGCTTAAATTTTAAAAGTCAGGAGTCCGCCTGGAGAACAGAGACATACTTTTCAAGTTTGACGTCAGGAGTCCGCCTGAAGAACGGAGACATACAGTTTAAATTTCAAAAGTCAGGAGTCCGCCTGGAGAATAGAGACATTCAATTTTAAATTTAGCAATCAGGAGTCCGCCTGGAGAACAGAGACATACTTTTCAAGTCTGATGTCAGGAGTCCGCCTGAAGAACGGAGACACACAGTTCAAGTATTGGTTGAAGTCAGGAGCCCCCCTGAATAACAGAATGGTGATTTATTGGTTGAAGTCAGGATCCCGCCTGAAGAGAGGAATGGCGTTTATTTTTAAGGTTGTTGTCGAAGTTGGGAGCCCGCCCATAGAACAGAGGCATACATTTTAGTCTTTACATTTCAAGAGTTGAAGTTGGGAGCCCGCCCATAGAACAGAGGCATACATTCAGTCTTTTCATTTCAAGTGTTGAAGTTGGGAGCCCGCCCATAGAACAGAGGCATACATTCAGTCTTTTCATTTCAAGTGTTGAAGTTGGGAGTCCGCCCATAGAACAGAGGCATACATTTTAGTCTTTTCATTTCAAGAGTTGAAGTTGGGAGCCCGCCCATAGAACAGAGACATACATTCAGTATTTTCATTTCAAGTGTTAAAGTTGGGAGCCCGCCCATAGAACAGAGGCATACATTCAGTCTTTTCATTTCAAGTGTTGAAGTTGGGAGCCCGCCTAGATAACAGAGGCATACATTCAGTCTTTTCATTTCAAGAGTTGAAGTTGGGAGCCCGCCCATAGAACAGAGGCATACATTCAGTCTTTTCATTTCAAGTGTTGAAGTTGGGAGCCCGCCCATAGAACAGAGGCATACATTTCAGTCTTTACATTTCAAGAGTTGAAGTTGGGAGCCCTCCCAGATAACAGAGGCATACATTCAGTCTTTAATTTCAAGTATTGAAGTTGGGAGCCCGCCCATAGAACAAGAGGCATACATTTCAAGATCAAGTCAGAGGACAACAAAATAGAGGGTTACAATAGGAATCCCCAGCAGGAGACAATAAAATTCCCCGACACTGGGAAACAGAAGGTTGCAACAAGAGGTCACAGTACAAACTCAAGTACATGTGTCAAAGGAAGAAAAGCACCGGAAGGAATGCAAGCAGACAAGGAAGCAAGGCAACAAAAACAAATTGTACTCTAGCCTAGCTTCTTGTTTTCTTTTAAGCATGGTGTAAAAAGGAGATCGGTAAGCAGTGGTAATAGCATACAACAACAGTAACAATGCAGTCCCACGGTAATCCCAGCTACCAAAATTTCCCGAACTACATTGACCTGATTCCTGTTTAGCCCAGGATATGTAGGAAACCTTTGAAGCAAAGGTTCAGTCAAATCTTTTTCAAAAAATGCTTCACACGGAGTACTCGGATGGGCAAAAATCGCTCGCTTTATCTTTGCACGAAAACCCTTCGTGTCTTCGGGCAAAGAGGGGCAGCTGTAAGCACGTGATTTTTGCCCAATATGAGAATTACTCCCAAAAAATTCAAAAATAAAATGATTTTTCTTTGGTGTGCAATTTTGTGATATTTTGTGATATTTTGAAGAATTATTTGTATTTGTCTGTGCGTGTTTATTTGCTAAGTTAATAAAAAATACAAAAATATGTCACATTTTGCATGTAGGATTTAATTCTAAAATTGTTAGTAATTAAATTTGTTTTACAAAAATTAAAAATTACAAAAATAGGCATCGTTTGCATTTTTAGCATTTAATGTCCAAATATACAATTTTATGCTTAATTATTAATTAATTGTGCGTTAATTGTTATTGGGAGTTAATTTGCGCTTTTATAACTTAATTTAATTCTTAATAATAGTTTAAGTATTTTTATAAATTAGTTTTAGAAGAAATAAAAGAAGAAAAGAGAGCGAAAATATAAAGAAAGTCGGAATTGGGCCTCTTCTTCGATTTCAAGCCACATGCCCAAAAAATGGCCCAATCTTCCCTACGACCCAGTCCATTTCGAACTGGGTCGACCCAGTCCAGTACCAACAACCCAACTTTCCCTCTTCATTTTTTCATTCTTCATTTTTTGTCCAAACACAAAACAATAAAAAAAAAACAAAAAAAACCAAAACCCTAAAAAACTAAGAAAGGATCCCCCCCCCATTTTGGCTTCTTCTTCCCCAAACTCAAAAACACCTCCCATGGCTTCCCTTTACTTTCTTCTTCGTCCACACAAACACCCTCGCGTCCAAACGACCCCCCGTCCTCCATTAAAACCACACAACCACCTTCAAGCTCGAACTCGACAACCATGGTCGCCACTGCTGTGTCTTCGTCATCAACGACCAGTCCGTTGACTCCCTTTCACCATCATCGTTTCTACTGCTGAACCAGTCCTCAACTTCACGTCCCAACAGTCCACCTGCTGCTCGCGCTACTGCTACTGTTTCATCTTCTTTGTTTCGTCGACTTCGAATTGGGTGGTCGAGCTCCCGAGCTCCAGCCATGGACGCGGCGTCGCTTCACTGCTCCTGTTTCGGCGTCAAGCTGCGCCTGCTTCAGATGCTTCACTGCTCGCGCTACTGTTACTGTTTCATCTTCTTTGTTTCGTCGACTCCGAATTGGGTGGTCGAGCTCCCGAGCTCCAGCCATGGACGCGGCGTCGCTTCACTGCTGTGTATTGTCATTGACGACTCCATGATTCATGTTTGTTGCTCACCATCGTACTCTTGTTGACGAAGCAAGTCATTCCGGTTAAAGTCTGGCAAAGTTCGAAGGTTTATCGTCGAATCGAGATCCTTCGTCGAGCTTTACATGACGAGTTGTTTGGTCAAGGTATTGCTTCTGTTGTTGCTTCTCTTTGTACATGAATGCTTCGTCAAAATCCGAAATGACATGGTTGAATGGTCGAAGTTTGTCGAAATAGTCCGTACATATTTCGTGTCGATCCGGTTAGTAGATTTTGAGTTTTATTTTTTCCGTGTTTCGTTTTGAAATTTCTCGAATCTAAAATCGGTAGATATTTGATTTTTGGTTTTGTTCACGTTCATATGTTTTGTTGAATTAATTTTCAGATTTCAAATGGAAATTTAATTAGTGGTTTTTCATGTTTATTTCATGTTTGTTTTATGGTTTAGGTAAGAATTTGTTAGTTCGATTGTTTGTTAGATTCAAATTGAAATTTAATTGATTATTTCTTCAATTTGTTTCATGTTGTTATATATTTTCCAGAAATTATTAATGTTGGTTTAATCATTTAATCTGTCATGTTTGTTGTTTTAAAATAGACTCATTCATGTTCATACTTTGTTTGATTGTTCTTGAATCCGAAATTTGTATAGTTTGATTTCTTGTTTATCACTTATGATTATTTTTTTAAATTTGTCTCATAATCTTGTTTAAGTTTAATATAGGAATTGTTTGTTGTAATGTTGTTAGAGTTGATTTTAAGTTCAATATTATTGAATTTGGAAATCTAAATATACTTGTTTGATTGTTGTTGTTGAATCTGAAAATAGGATTGATTGTTGCTAAAAAATATTGCTCAATCAAATTTTAGTTGTTCTTTATTGTTCAATTTGTGTTCATGTGATTTGTTGTTGAAATATTGTTAAAATCATGTTCATGTGATATTGTTGTTATGATGTTCATCCGTGTTCATATTGTTGTTTGAATATTGTTAGAAATTGATCATATTGTCTATATTTTGGTTAAGTTTGATTAATTGATGTGTTATAGCTGATGGGTAGTTTGGTAAATTTGTAATACGTTCAGGGGTAGTTTGGTAATTTCAGTAAGGTCGGAAGGGGTAGTTTAGGAATTGTACATTTTGTAATTGTTTATTTGAAGCATGGGGGACAAAATGAAATGGGGTGGGTTGTGATATGCCTCGATTTCTAAGGATTAAAATTAATTAAATGAGGGCCATGAGTTTTGAGATTTTATTTGGCATGGCGCGCCTCGATTATTCTAAAAGGATTGTATTCAATTTAAAGCAAACTACAAATATTCATGATTATGTTTCTTCCTAAAACTACTTTGAGATTATTGCAAGGTCATGATTTATGAATATGGAATTATTATTGAAGAAATATATGATTTGAGTTATTATGGACCTAATCACCCATGTCGGTATCAAATTTGCTATTGACTTAACATCCTTTAATTTGGATCCAAGCTATTACATCGTTCTCTCTCCATTTTGAATACATTTTCCTATATTTCCCTATGAACTACAATCTCATTGAAGAAATTCATTCTATCTTTCACGAATTCTATTTCTTGATGCTCTTCCTTCATTTTTTTGTTCATATCTTTCAAGTTGGTAGATAACCAAAATATAATATACAAATCAAAAGAAAATACGGTGAAAGAAAAATAATGGAAACATTGGTTAAGAAAAGAATGAACCTTTTATAGATGAAGATCTTATTCAATATATATGGAGCAAACAACCATCAAATTTAATGTGCAAATGAACCACAATCAAAGGCAACGAGCGGAAACCTTTCGAACCGAAATCGACTTCGACCTCTTCGGGCTAGTATTTTGGGCTATCTTTTAAATTGAGTTTGAAGCTTTTGGATTTGATTTTTTGTGTGATTTAGCTCCTGTTTTTGAGGTATTTTTTTTAAACAAGGTAATGAATAGCTATATGTTTTTTTTTTGTTAAAAGAAATAGGTAGAAAGAATAAAACTAGTAGAAATTCTCTTTAGTATAGAAGAAGAAAATTTGTTTTCTCTTAATATTCTTCCCTCTTCTCTTCTCTTCTTTTCTTCAAATATTTCTCTTCTATTTATAGGAGAATTTTCAAAAAAATCAGATTTTTTTTTTATTTTTTTTTTAAAAGAAATCTCACTTACATTTTGCTTTTCTTTTTTTTTTTTTATAAAAAGAATTACCACCTTTCTTTACTTTTATTTTTTAAATTCCAACTTTAATTACTTTTATCTTATTTAAAATCTCACTTTTTTTACTTTTTTAAAAGGGAATTCCACTTATTTTACTTTTCTTAAAAAAACAATCCATTTTCTTTTACTTTTCTTTAAAAAATTCTACTTTATTTTAATTTAAATTTTTTTAAATTTTCATCTACCTTTATATTATTTTTTAATTCCAACTTTCTTTTACTTTTATTTTTAAAAAATTTCACAAAACTTTACTTTTATTTGTTAAATTGTTCACTTTCTTTTAATTTTTTTAAAAGAGAATTACACCTACTTTTACTTTTTTTTTAATTCCATACTTCCCTTTTTCTTATTTTTTTAAATCTCTCCCGAAATTTTAAAAAAAAATTAATATTTTTCGGATTTTTTATTATTATTTAAAAATAAGAATAAAAATAAAATAATATTAATAGTAATAATTCACCTTCTAAAATTTTGTATTTTTAACCTATAATAAAAAGTATAACAAAGCTAAAAATTTGTATGTTAAAACCCCCTAAAATATTTACATAGAAAAAGTGACAAAAAAAAAATTAAATATTGTCAAAAATTAGGTGCTCACAGCTGCCCCTCTTTGCTTGGAAACATGAAGAGTTTTCAAGTAAAGATAAGGTGAGCCATGTGACTAATTTTTGAACATATCTTTATTCAAAAGAGAAGAAATAAGGATAAGAGAAAAGAGAAAGGGTGCAACCGAGTCTTGGTTTTGGACAACCTATATATCCCGGGTTATAAGGGAATCAGGTCGCGTGTAGTTCAAGAAAAATGATGGAATGATGAGTTGAGGAGTCGAGTGAGGTTCCGTAGAGGCTCCGGTCCGCGATCCTGTTATTATATCAAAAATCAAAGAGAAACTAAACAAGCCTATCAACTATGAGTTACAAGATTCCTATCTATGAGTCTTGTGAAACTTGTCCTTGATCTTGACTGGTTCTTCCTGCAGACTGTGATCTGAATCTTGATGCTCGTTAGCTGCAACTGCTGGTTCATTCTTCTTCAGCTTTTCGGATCAAGGCGGGACATCGAAGCTTGTGACTTCAATCATATCTTGAACAGTCCACATCTTTCTCCACATCAACACTTTGAGTTCATTTCTTTTTGCTCCTTTTCTTCTTTTCTTTTTTTGGATTGAGACTCATTCTTTTGGTTGTCTCAGACCTTGTGCCTCGAGGCCAAACCTGTTCAGACACCAAAACAAACAAACGAACGAAATTTTTCTGCCCCAGTTTTCACTAGGAAAATTTCGTAAGTTATTTGTAACTAAAATCTAAATTTTTTTTTTGAAAGCGGTAAAATAAGGATTGCGTGTCTTTAGGAAGAAGAGATTAGGGAATGGAGCCATATATCTAAAATAACCTCGACTAGGGAGTGGATACCCTATGTTGGCAAAACGGCGACTAGGGAATGGAGGCCCTATGTCTAAAAATCTCAAATCAGGGATTGCAGCCCTGATGTTGGCAATAAAGACGACTAGGGAATGAAGGCCTTATGTCTAAAATCTTAACTTAGGGATTGGAGCCCTAACGTTGGCAAAATGCGATTAGGGGATGGAGGCCCTATGTCTAAAAAATCTCAACTTAGGGATTGGAGCCCTAATGTTGGCAAAAGGCGACTAGGGAATGGAGGCCCTATGTCTAAAAAATCTCAACTCAGGGATTGGAGCCCTAATGCTGGCAATAAAGATGACTAGGGAATGGAGGCCCTATGTCTAAAATCTCAACTTAGGGATCGGGGCCCTAATGTTGGCAAAAGGCGACTAGGGAATGGAGGCCCTATGTCTAAAAATCTCAACTCAGGGATTGGAGCCCTAATGTTGGCAAAATGCGACTAGGGAACGGAGGCCCTATATCTAAAAATTTCAACTCAGGGATTGGAGCCTTAATGTTGGCAAAAATGCGACTAGGGAACGGAGGCCCTATGTCTAAAAATCTCAACTCAGGGATTGGAGTCCTAATGTTGGCAAAATGCGACTAGGGAACGAAGGTCCTAAGTCTAAAATCTCAACTCAGGGATTGGAGCCCTAATGTTGGCAAAAAGGTAAAAGAATGATTTTGGGGCTTCTAAACTACCTTTTCTTTTATTTTCTTCTTATCTATTTTCTTTTAATTCATTTTTAGTAAAAAAATGCAGGAAAGAATTTGGAGGAGACTTCCCTTTTGGGTTGATTATTGTTGCTAAGCTATTTCTAGCGCTTGCACATTTCTTTTTCCATTTTGGTTACACCTGCTTCTTGCACTGTTGCTTTGGATTGCACCTGTTTCAATTTTCAAACAAAGAACAATTGTTAGTTTGAAACGGTGGTCGGTTTTGTGGCCTTCATTGTTTTTGATCACTTGATCTCGGCCCAACTCTTTTGGCGAGAACCTCTGCCGCTTGCTGGCTTTTCTTAAAGATTGGTCTCTCTCCTAAAACCGAGGAACTCAACTTTTCAAAATTTATCATGACGGCTCACCCATATAGGGCTTTGGCCCTTTCATTTTAATCTGCTTCTAGGGGCTTTTGACTTTGGATTTCTTTTCATTTTCAATAACTCTGATTTCAGAGCATCGGCTATCATGGCCAGTTGGGATCGACTTGATGCACCCACTGAGGCTGGGTACTTTTCTTTGGACTTGGCTTTTATTAAACAAAACCCTGTAAAACCAATCTTGCCACCTTTTCTTTGCATTAGTTTCGGAACAGAGTTAGACCGAAAGGGATTCAAGGAAAAGTAAAGAAAGGAGAAGAAAAAATGAATTTAAGGAGAAGCATCCCTTTTGGGGGAAAGAAGGACTTATCTGGGGTGCATGCAGACTTCAATAGACATGACATGCTTCTTGGACTGGATACCCGATATGCACAACTATCCAATTCATTGTGAACCACATCTCCAAATCGAGAAACCTGGCCAGGACTCTTTCAGTGGTGGTGGGTGTCTTCTTTTCGATCGACGGCGCCCTTTGCGGGTTTTCGCCAATCGAACTCTCTCATTTATCTTCTCACCGTCGCCTGATAGTACTCTTTACGAGTTTTCACTAACCAGGCTCTCTCATTTTCAATTTTTCTGCTCACCGTCGCCTTATGGTGTCCGTGTGAGTTTTCACCAATAAGACTCTCTCATTTTATTTCTCTCATTTTTATTGCATCGGATCCAAGTAGGTGTATTCTCTGATCCTTGAACATTCTCACCAATTGATCGGAAGGACTTGAAAGGATTTGGGTAAAAATGATTTGGATCGAATTACAACTTTGGAACCATTCAAGCGGGATTATCGCAGGACCATTACAACATCTGCCCCAGTTTCACTTTTGAGGGAATTTGGATTTTTATTTTGGTGTGACTGAACCCCATAGAGAGGTTGCCTACATATCCTTTCGGAATCAAGTCGAACGTAGTTCAGGAAAACATCTTCTTCTTTTTTTTCATTTCTTTTTTTTTCAATAACACTTTCAAGTTCCAAAGAGGGCAATCAAAGAAGAGTAACCAGCACAAATGGGTTTGCAAAGGGTAGATAGTGTTTGGGTAGCGAGAATAAAAGCCTTCGTCCTCCCAATCGGACAATGTTGTTGTTACAGAAAGACTAAACATAGTACCTTTTGACTGCATCTGCATTTACAGCTGCTTTAGGATCATTTCCTTCGATATCGCCCAGATACAATGCTCATCTCGGCAATATCTTTCTGATGACGTATGGGCCCTTCCAATTAGGAGCGAATTTTCCTTTTGCTTCCTGGTGATGGGGAAGAATACGCCTTAAAACGAGTTGCCCCACTTCAAAACTTCTAGGCCGCACTTTCTTGTTATAGGCACGAGCCATTCTTTGTTGGTACAACTGCCCGTGGCAGACCGCAGCCATTCGCTTTTCATCGATCAAGGTTAATTGTTCCAGACGGGGTTTAACCCACTCACTGTCTTCAATTTTGGCTTCAACAATGATTCGGAGAGAGGGGATTTCAACCTCAGCGGGTATTACGACTTCCGTTCCATAAACCAAAAGATACGGGGTGGCTCCAATTGATGTGCGCACAGTAGTGCGATATCCTAACAATGCAAACGACAACTTTTCATGCCACTGCCTGGAACTTTGAATCATCTTTCTCAAAATCTTTTTTATGTTTTTGTTTGCTGCTTCAACGGCACCATTGCCTTTAGGCCGATAAGGAGTAGAGTTCTGGTGCATTATCTTGAATTGCTCACATATCTCCCCCATCAAATGACTATTCAAGTTTGCAGCATTGTTTGTGATAATAGTTGCAGGAATGCCAAAACGGCAGATAAGATTGGAGTGCACGAAATCCACCACAACTTTCTTGGTGACAGACTTGAGAGTGATTGCTTCAACCCATTTTGTAAAGTAGTCAATGGCAACTAGTATGAATCTGTGTCCATTTGAGGCTTTTGGCTCGATTGGCCCAATGACGTCCATGCCCCAGGCAACAAATGGCCAAGGTGCAAACATGGGATGCAGTTCTGTGGGAGGTGCATGAATCAAATCACCGTGCACCTGACACTGATGACACTTCCGAACGAAACTAAAACAGTCCTTTTCCATGGTCATCCAGTAATAACCCGCTCAAAGGATTTTCTTTGCTAAAACATACCAATTCCCGTATACTCCAGCGTGTACCTCATGCATGATTCTTCCAGCCTCTTCTGCGTCAACACATCTTAACAAATTGAGGTCCGGAGTTCTCTTGTACAAGACATCCCCACTCAAAAAGGAACCACTCGCGTGCTGTCTAATGGTTCTCTTTTGGTCTCGACTGGCTTGCTCGGGGTATTCTTGAGTTTTCAGAAACTTTTTGATGTCATGGTACCATGGTTGGGTATTTGGTGCTACTTCAATTGTATTACAATAACCATGCCTTTCCCGGATTTGAATTTCCAATGGATCTATGTGAGCATTGCCTGGATACGACAGCATTGAGGCCAAAGTAGCAAGTGTGTCGGCTAATTCGTTGTGACAACGAGGAATGTACCTGAACTCTATTGACTTGAATCGCTTGCTGAGGTCTTCCACATGCTTCTTGTAAGGGATAAGCTTAACATCTCGGGTTTCCCATTCTCCTTGGCCGGATAATCAGATCTGAGTCTCCCATGATCAACAACTCTTCGACATTTTGGTCGATTGCCATGTTTATACCCATAATGCAAGCTTCATACTCGGAGATGTTGTTTGTACAGAAGAACCGAAGCCGAGCTGTGGCTGGATAGTGCTGACCAGTGGGTGAGATCAAAATTGCCCCAATTCCAACACCTTTTGCGTTTACCGCCCCATCAAAGAACATTTTCCAAGCATGAGTGTCTTCAGATATTGCCTCAACTGAATTTACTTCTTCATCTGGGAAGTAAGTTCTCAAAGGTTGGTACTCATCATCAATCGGGTTCTCAGCCAAATGATCCGCTAATGCCTGGGCTTTCATTGTCGTGCGAGTGACATAGACTATGTCAAACTCCGTGAGCAAGATCTGCCACTTTGCTAATCTCCCAGTGGGCATTGGTTTCTGAAATATGTACTTTAAAGGATCCAACCTGGTTATGAGGTAGGTGGTGTAAGCTTGCAAATAATGCCTCAGCTTCTGAGCGACCCATGTCAAAGCACAACAAGTTCTTTCCAATAAAGTGTACTTGGCTTCATAACTAGTAAACTTATTGCTCAGATAGTAAATGACCTGCTCCTTCTTTCCAGTTACGTCATGTTGCCCGAGGACACAACCAAAAGAATTTTCCAAGATGGTCAGGTACAAGAACAGAGGCCTCTCTGGCTCAGGTGGGACCAAGACTGGCGGATTTGACAGATATTCCTTGATTTTATCAAAAGCTTCTTGACATTCAACTGTCCATTTGATTGCCGCATCTTTCTTTAACAACTTAAATATGGGTTCACACGTGGAGGTCAACTGAGCAATGAAATGACTGATGTAATTCAATCTTCCCAACAAACTCATAACATCTTTCTTAGTTCTTGGAGGAGGCAAATCCCGAATAGACTTTATCTTTGTTGGATCTAACTCGATGCCCCTCCGACTGACTATGAATCCCAAGAGTTTGTCGGATGGTACCCCAAATGCACATTTGGCTGGGTTCTGCTTCAAATCATATTTGCGCAGCCGCTCAAAGAATTTTCTCAAGTCCCGAACGTGGTCGCCCTGGGTTTTGGATTTGATGATTACATCGTCCACATACACCTCTATCTCTTGGTGCATCATATCATGAAAAATGGCGGTCATGGCCCTTATGTAGGTTGCCCCGACATTTTTCAGACCAAATGGCATGACTCTATAATAGTAAGTTCCCCAAGGTGTGGTAAAAACTGTCTTTTCTGCATCTTCTTCATCCATCAACACCTGGTGGTATCCTGCGTAACAATCCACAAAAGACTGTATTTCATGTTTGGCGCAGTTATCAACAAGGATGTGGATGTTTTGCAAAGGGAAATTGTCCTTGGGGCTTGCTTTGTTTAGATCTCGGTAGTCAACGCACACCCGGATTTTCCCATCTTTCTTTGGCACAGGAAATATATTAGCTAGCCATGTGGTGTATCGGACCACTCAGATCACTCCCGCCTTTAACTATTTTGTGACCTCTTCTTTAATCTTGTCACTGATATCAATTTTAAACTTCCTCTATTTTTGCTGGATAGGGGAATAATCGGGGTAGGTTGGCAACTTATGGACCACTAAATCGACACTTAATCCTGACATGTCATCATATGACCAAGCAAACACATCTTTGAATTCAAACAAAAGTTGGATCAATGCGTCCCTGGTTCTTTCATCTGTATGAATGCTTATCTTGGTTTCTTTGACTTCTTCAGAGCTACCCAAATTAACCGGCTCGGTTTCATTTAAGTTTGACTTAGGTTTATTCTCAAATTGTTCCAATTCTCGATTTATTTCCTTAAAAGCCTCTTCTTCATCATATTCCGGTTCTTGGTTCATTATTTCGGAGTTAGACAACGTGTTTGGATCTGGGCATGAAGTCCGCAAGCATGTCATATTATTTAAAGCCAAATTAGAGCTGAAAGAAAAAAAGAGAAAAAATAACAAAATCAGAAAGAATAAAGAAGGATGGACGATGAAATATGATTTCATTTATTTGAATTTGAAGATAACAGGATTTACATTGGAAATTAAAAGACAAGAAACTAAAGAAAAACATCCGAGTTACACCCTGACATAACTCGCGATGCAGAAAAAGTGGTAGGACAGGTCTACCGGGACTCCCGCCTGATTGGGAAGGGCATAGCCTTCCAATTCTGCAGCTTGGCATTGGGTCCCATATACAGCACCTCAGCGGTGCTTGAGCCCTCCCCTGGCTGGACCATGTGAGTTTCATATAGTATCTTCCTCATTGCCCCACAGATCTCTTCAATCTCTTCGGCAGTAAAGGCCTCATCTTCTTCTTTCTTCTGGTATTTTGGCTTGACAAATGTTCCGTATAGATGCGGAACCGGCTGAGGCAAGACCCAACCATCATTCTTTCTATCATCTGCCCATCTTATATCAGCTGGAGTGGGTCGGAAGCCTACCCCGAAGAACTTTTCACTGGTGGGCAGGGTGATAAGTTCAACTATCCCTTGCAATGATTTCCCAAGTCCCTTCCCCAGTTTGAAGCCATGTCGGATCATTTCTTTCGCCACCATGATTGATGCATTAGAAAGGAAGGGTTGGGGGCAAGGGTTTCCTTCTTTGTACTGGTCTGAAACCATAATTTCAAAATCCTTATAAACTATGTGCTCACTCCCCTCTCTTGCTTCAAGACATGGGACTGATGGGGTCCCGATAAGTTGATTGCTCATATTCTCCGTAGACCACGATCTCTTGATCCTCATGCTCGAACTTCACCATCTGATGAAGAGTAGAGGGTACAGCCCCCGCTGCATGAATCCATGGCCTCCCCAAAAGAAAGTTGTAGGATGTGTCCATGTCTAGAATTTGGAAGGTTACTTCAAAGTCTACTGGGCCGATGGTCAGAATTAGATCGATCTCTCCAATTGTATCCCTTTTGATGCCATCGAAGGCACATATGCAGACATTGTTAGGTCGGATTATTTCGGTCCCGATTTCCATGCGCTGTAGAGTTGAAAGTGGACAAATGTCTACTCCAGAGCCTCCGTCCAACATAACCCTTTTCACGTAGTGCCCTTTGCATTTGACTGTTAGGTGCAGGGCTTTGTTATGTGCGGCCCCTTCTGAGGGCAAATCATTTTTGCTGAAAGTGATCTGGTTGATTGCGAAAAATCTTTCTGCCATTCTCTTCAACTGCTCTACAGAAGTGTCAACATGCACATATGCTTCGTTAAGGGTCTTGATCAATACCTTCTGATGTTCGGCGGAGTTCATCAACAAAGCCAACAAGGAGACTTGTTCGGGAAATTTTCGAAGCTGGTCAATCACCTCATAATCTGCCATTTTCATGTTTTGAAAGAAAGCCTTCACTTCTTCGGCACTCACGGGCTTCTTAAGTGGGAAACGCTTTCTAGTAGCGTTGTTCACCTCTTCCAAATTGGAATACTTTTCAACAGGGTTATTTTCTTGAACTTCACCTGGGATTTCTTTGCCCTTATAGGTCACCACCGTTTTGTTGTAGTTCTAGGGCACAACAGTAGGATCTTTCATGGGCTTCTGTGGCGCGCGTCCAATAACCACGGGCTCATTCAGCCTTGATGGCTTAATTGGCCCCCGTATCACATAAGCCCCTTGGGCACATACATCTGGGTTGTTTTGTTCAGCTCGAATCTCCTGGGGGGACTCAATGTCATCTGCTTTTCTTTACGGCCTTGAGGGATGTAGAGAACAACATCTTTGGGAGGCGTTGCCCTGGTCTCAACTTCAATTTTCTTCTCTGACTTTGGAGGGGTGGTTTCTTTCTTTTTCTCCCCTTTATCTTGCTTCGGGGCAGCTTTTGGTTTCTTTTCTTCGTCAGCAATGGCAATGATGGCCTTCAATGCTGGGTCAAATTCCTTATCCTCACAAATCATTCCAATTACCGGCCCGTTGTTGTGGGCTAGCAGTGGGTTGTTGGTCACATTGGGAACATCTTCATCCCTCAGCACTATCTTCCTTTATTCTATCAAGTTCTCCACGGCTCTCTTCAGAGTCCAACAATCATTCGTGTCATGCCCTTCTGCCCCTAAGTGAGGCGCATCGGGTACCGGCTCTGTAAGCGGGTGATGCTGGGTTTTGCCTGGTTTGAGGAACAGGCTGTAGCAGACCCATTTGAACAAGCTTTGGTAACAGGCTGGAGTAGGTTTCGCCAATTGGTGTGAAATTTGGCCTCTTGGGCAGTTCATGAGGGTGGAAATTATTTTGTGGAGGACGGGGGTTGTAGTGGGTTTGGTAAGGAGGTTGGTTTCTAGGAAATGGAGCTTGATTTCTGTTGGCTTGTTGTTGTGGCCGGACATAAGGCTGAGCATTCATGACCGAGTATGGCTGAGGAGTATAGGCCAAGTCTTGGTGAGGGTAATAGTTCTGCGGGGTTCTTTATGAGAAAAGGGATCTGGGAGTACAGTTTCTCCTTGCACCCGACACTGCCATAGATGTTTCTTCCTTTTTCTTTCCCTTTGCTATTCCTCCAGACCCACCCTGAATGGCTTGGGAGGTAGCTCTGATAGCGGATTGGCTTAGAATTCGACCCGTTTTCAGCCCATTTTCAACCATTTCGCCAATCTTGATAGCTTCAACGAATGGTTTACCCATTGCGGACATCATATTTTGGAAGTAGTCAGCTTCCTGAGCTTGAAGGAAAACTGTGACCATTTCAACGTCATCCATCGGAGGCTTTACCCTAGATGCCTGCTCACGCCATTTAACTGCGTACTCTCGGAAGCTTTCTGAGGATTTCTTTTTCAAGTTTGTCAATGAGTTCCTATCTGGAGCAATATCAATGTTGTACTGGAACTGCGGTCACACCTCCTTTTTCACCCGCGCCGCCGCAAAGGGGGCACAGAGGGAGTTTTTCCAATTAAAGGAAAATCAAAACGGGATTTATTTATTTAATTCAGAGTCGCCACTTGGGAGATTTATGGTGTCCCAAGTCACCGGTTGAATCCCGAATAGAGGAAAGGATTGACTCTGTATTACAGTCTACGAACCAGAAATCCGGATAAGGAATTTTGTTAACCCGGGAGAAGGTGTTAGGCATTCCCGTGTTCCGTGGTTCTAGCACGGTCGCTCAACTGTCATATTCGGCTTAATTATCTGATTTTATACAATTATGAACCTATGTGCACATTTTAACTTTTAACCGCTTTTATCATTATCATTATTATTTTAACAGAGAATTGCAACGTTGTGAAAACGTATCTCGAACCACGTCACCTCAATGTACCCGTGGTTATCGACACATTTCGACTCCGTTGAGATTTGAATTTAGGTCACATAAATGTTCACCCGGGTTTAAGAAAGTAAATTATTAAAGGCGCGTCTAAAGCGACTAGCGTATCATCATTTTGGGGAAGGCCGTGGACTTTTGCTAAATGGCCCATCCCGAAGTCTAAGGATTTTTACAAATACTTATAGAGGGCCCCGCGGCTCATGTATTTCGTTTGTCGAGGCTCGTCTCATTTATTATTTAAAAAGAATTGCAACGTCATGGAAATGCATCTCGAACCACATCACAATCGATGTACCCGTGATTGTCGACATATTTCAACTTCGTTGAGATTTGGATTTGGGTCGCATAAATGCGCACCCGGGTTTATGGAGGTAATGTTATTAAAGTACGCGCCTAACAGTGACTAACGCGTTATTACTTTGGGGAAGGCCGTGAAAATGGCTAAACGGCGCATCCCGAATTCTATGTATTCATGATATCCATTTGTCGAGGGCCCCGTAGCTTGTGCGTTTTATTCGGCGAGGCTCGTCTCATTGTTTATTTAAAGTCTAATCCTAAAACGACAATTATTCTTCTATTTATTTATCCTTAAATAAATAACAGGGGGCCCTAACATTCACGAGTAAGATGACTGATTCGAATTCAAGTAGTCTAATGATATTAACCATTAACATGCAACTACTTGTTCCTACGTCTTAACGAACCAAGGAGAGGACATCAATAACTAGCATGTTGGACTGTTTAAAAAGAACGTTTAACTTGAAATTGTAATAAGCACCATATGTTGACTCCTGGATTATTTATAGGTTCAAACGACACTGATGTTCAATTTTAATTAATATTAACCGAAATCAGTACTAAACTATACTAAGTCTACAACATAATGTACATGAATTGACAGTTTAACAGTCTTTAATACAATACAAATTAGATGGACTAAATATGTATACTACTCAAGAGATGATCAAATTCAGCCATATGCATTCCGAACGAGCAGTGCTCTGGAAATACGGTTCCATTTCATTCAAAGCTGCAGTTACATCAAGGTGAGTTCAAATTGTGTACCTGAAAATCAGAAATCAACAGGAAGTAGAAGCAGTTAGCTCAGCAGGGCAGTCAACAGCTATTAGGAATTTCACACAGCCCCAACAAAGCTATTCTTCAACCCAGGAATGATTCAATGACCCAAAAACCAAACAGAAACCAAAAGATTGACCCACAGTAGTATCCAAACAAACCAAATGAACTCCAAGAGACGACCAGAACCACTTGAAGCTTTCAATAGACTAAAGTTCAATCAGGAACCACTTCAGCTGGACTCAAAGTCACTCAAGACCAGTCTAGTGTATTTGAATTAAGAAAATGAAATCACTGAAGCAGGAAAAGAATTTCAATGACACAGTGAGACTTCTCAGTATTTCTCTCTGTTCTTTTCAAGCTTAAAACTCCACAAACTGATCCCTAAGAGGCTGACTGACTCTCCAGTATTTTGAGTGTTTTCAAACTCTCAGATTGCTTAAAGAAGAACTGACTTAAAATGTTTTCTCACCAGCTGATTTCTTCAGGACTAGTGAAACTCCCAAGAACTCTCTCTATTTTTCCCTTTTCAGATTGTTTTTCTCTTCTCAGGTCTAAACTCTGTCCGAAAAAAACCTCCTATTATGTCCAAACCTTCCTCTATTTATCTGCCCCACAACCGACCCTTCCCCCTCTCAAAAGCACTTAAACTAATACCACCACCATCTTTTGCCTATGATATTCTCTTACAGCCCATTATCATGTGCCTTGTGCCCAAAGGTATGGGCAGCTTATAATATTCAATTAACCCCCATGCTATCATGTTTTGTTCCCCACTATTACCAAACAATTCATTAGTTTAATGGTGCTTTAATACTTAGTGGATAGAACACTCAAACTACCCATTTACTCCTGTTTTCAATTTCCAAATTACCCCCCTAAAGCCCTAAAATTACTATCCTACCCACTAACCAAGCTGAATCCGACAAACTAACAGCTACGACCAATTCAAATCAGCTAATAATTCAATAAGTAATTCAAACTAGAACTCAGGTCAGATCAAATAGCATAAAGACCAATGCATTTGAACAAAATCCTATTGAACTACCAAGGTCAAATTTCATACCATGATTGGCACAGATACAGGGGAATGACTAACTAAGTTCCCAGTTCTAAATCAAACAAAATGCATGAAATACTGTCACACACCGGATGAGCACAATTGCATTTATAATGTAAAATGACGAACAAGGAATCAGACATCACAGAAAGTGAGATCATTTGGACTAGTAATAATAATAACCAATTACAAGATTAGACACAGTTTTGTGCAAGAACATTACGGGCCCTGACCCTCACAACCAAACTATAAAGACAAACATACTTAAACGATGCGACATATGCCAATAGACCAAGAAGAGAAAAAGCTCGACCAAGTAAAAGGTTATTGAAGAAAGGCAGAATCAGAAGAACAATTGAAAAATTAATAAAACTAAACCAAACAAATAAACAGATATATACAAATTCAAAATGGAACAAACGGGAAAGGAAGAAATACCTCAAGAACTCGGACACTAGACGATCCCGACTTGGACTCTGACTCGGACTTTTTGAGGTCGAACAGACCTTAATCGAGTGTTCTCAACTGAGAACACTTCGACTAAAGTCGATTAGACCCCAAATCATCCTTTAGTTGGGACAAATTTCAACCTCTGGCCTTCTAGGGTTCTTCGGGGTTTGATTTGGGGTTTGAGTGGTTCTGATCTGATTCGAACCAAACCAATGGTGGTTTGGTGACGAGGGAGGTCAGGGAGATGTCCGGTATGAGTTTGGGACTGGTTGGGGTAGATCTAGGTCCTGCTCAAATCTTCGATTGAAGATTCGAGAAGCTGGAGGTTGATTCTAGGCAAGCGGTTAACAGATCCGTAACGAGGGTGGTCAGGGGGTGCCTTGGTGTTAGTTTCGTGGTCACCGGCGTTGTTGCCACTGGCTTTCAAGCGATGGGGTACGAGGGCAGCTAGGGTTTGGTGGAGGTTCATTTGGTCTCTGGTTCTTGGAGACGAAGGGGTGGAAATAAGGCGGGTGAGAGGGGGTTTGGGTGTTTTGATATATTGGAATCAGGTGATTAATCTGGGCCATTGGATGATGGGAACCAACGGTCCGGATTAAGCCACTTTAAGCCAAACGGGGTCGTTTAGACTTAGATGGGGCGGGTGTGGTTCGGGGAAAGCGGGTCGGGCCGGAGACTGGTTATGGGAGGGGAATTATGGGCCGTTGGATTGGATGATTGAACGGTCGAGATTGATTGGCGATGAAACGGCGTCGTTTGGTATGGTCTCTTGGACCGGCCGGTTGGGCCTGGACATGGGGTGTGACATTGGGCCTGAATGTTTCCTTTTCAAAACTGGCCTAGTCCGAAATTTCTCTTGTTTTCTTCTTTCTCTTCTATTTTCTTTTCTAATTCCTAAAACCAAAAATTCCTAAATTGACTTGTAAAACCAAAATTATTTTAAAAAGATATTAATTAACTCTTAACAACAATTAACACACGAGATCGAAAAAGTAAAATTGCACAATTAAACAATAAAACGGCAAAACTACCGGAATTCATATTTTTTGTGATTTTCATTCTTTAAAGTAGGACATGGTTTAATCAATTCCAAAAATGCATAATTAACTTCTAAATGCACATGCAACACATATTTTTTGTATTTTTCTTAATTAAAGTAGAAATAAACATGTACAGACAACAATACAAATAAATCACAAACAACACCAAACCATTTTATTTTGAATTTTTGGGAGTAGTTCTCATAGGGCAAAAATCACGTGCTCATAGCTGCCCCTCTTTGTCCGAAAACACAAAGAGTTTTCGTGCAAAGATAAAGTGAGCAGATACGAGCGATTTTTGCCCGTTGGAATACTCCGTGTGAAGCTTTTTGAAAAGATTTAACCGAACCTCTACTTCAAAGGTTTCCTACATATCCCTGACTAAAACGGAATCAGGTCAATGTAGTTCGGGAAATTTTGGTGGCTGGGACTACCCTGGAGCTGTGGATTTACTGTTACTACTGTCGCTGCTGCTGCCGCTACTTACTGACCTCCTTGTTACACCTTGATAAAAATAAAGAAGTTATACTAAGCTATGGTCTATGAATTACAAAGATTTATTCTCAAACTTGGTCATGTGACTGTCGTTGCCTTGTTGCTTTGCTGTCTTGCTGCCTTGTGTTTCCTCTGATGTTTCTTTGCTTCTGACTTGACTTGCATTCTCTCTTGGTTGCCGAATTTGAATTTCTTATTTCCTTCTTGTGATCTTCGAATTATTTTTCCTTTGAAGTTTGAACTGCCTTCTTCTGACTAGTGTTGCCTTCTTTCCGACTTCCGAATTTTAACCTATGCTGGGGATTTTTGTTGTAACCCTCCGCTTTACTGGCTTCAAACTTCAATGTATTCCTCTGTTATATGGGCGGGCTCCCAGCTTCACAACTTGAAAATAAAATGCCATTCTTTTCTTCAGGCGGGCTCCTGACTTCAACAACAACTTCGAAAAATAAAACGCCATTCCTTTCTTCAGGAAGGCTCCTGACCTCAACAACAACTTCAAAAAATAAAACGCCATTCCTTTCTTCAGGCGGGCTCCTGACCTCAACAACAACTTCGAAAATAACGCGCCATTCCTTTCTTCAGGCGGGCTCCTGACTTCAACAACAACTTCGAAAATAAAACGCCCTTCCTTTCTTCAGGCGGGCTCCTGACCTCAACAACAACTTCAAAAAATAAAACGCCATTCCTATCTTCAGGCGGGCTCCTGACCTCAACAACAACTTCAAAAAATAAAACGCCATTCCTTTCTTCAGGCGGGCTCCTGACCTCAACAACAATTTCGAAAATAAAGCGCCATTCCTTTCTTCAGGCGGGCTCCTGACTTCAACAACAACTTCGAAAATAAAACGCCATTCCTTTCTTCAGGCGGGCTCCTGACCTCAACAACATCTTCAAAAAATAAAAATGCCATTCCTTTCTTCAGGCGGGCTCCAGACCTCAACAACAACTTCGAAAAATAAAGCGCCATTCCTTTCTTCAGGTGGGCTCCTGACCTTAACAACAACTTCGAAAAATAAAGTGCCATTCCTTTCTTCAGCCGGGCTCCTGACCTCAACAACAACTTCAAAAAATAAAAACGTCATTCCTTTCTTTAGGCGGGCTCCTGACCTCAACAACAACTTCGAAAAATAAAGCGTCATTCCTTTCTTCAGGCGGGCTCCTGACCTCAACAACAACTTCGAAAAATAAAACGCCATTCCTTTCTTCAGGCGGGCTCCTGACCTTAACAACAACTTTGAAAAATAAATCGCCATTCCGTTCTTCAGGCGGGCTCCTGACCTCAACAACAACTTCGAAAAATAATGCATCATTCCGTTCTTCAGGCGGGCTCCTGACTTCAACAACAACTTCAAAATTAAATCGCCATTGTTTCCCCTTACCTCCTGAACCATTTTCCTTCTACCTTGAATTATCTTTCTTCAAAACTACTTCCCTCAAAACTTGTACTGTCTTCCTTCTTCAAAACTGGTGTCTCATTTCTCTGCGAACTGCTGGGGATAACACTTTTTCAAAAATATGTTATCTTACTCCTTCAAAGGCTGCTTCCCTTAAGACTGATGTTTCATTCCTCTGCAAACTGTTTCCTTTTGCAAAACTGGTCTTCCTCTTTTTTTTTTTCTTTTTTTTTCTTTTCTTTTTCTTCTTCCTTCAAAGACTACCTCCCTTAAAACTCGTGTTATCTTCCTCCTGACATTGCTTTCTTTAAAACTTGTTTTTCCTTCTCCCGAACACTGCTGGGGATACTGCTTTTCACCAAACTTGTGTTAGACTTCCCGAATATTTTTGAAATGAACGAAAATTTTCTGCCCTAGTTTGACAATCTTTCTTGTGTCGCATCTTTCCGTCGTCAGTAACATTCCCTGTCTCTGCTGGAAATCAAAGAAAATTTGGTCAGTTTTAAATGTGGTGGTTGGTTGTGTTACTCCTGCTGGGGATGCTATCAACCATTTTCCCATCTATGCGTTGTTTGACCATCTTGCAGCTTGGCAGATACCTTCCGACCTTCTTGACGATTTCTTATTCACAAACCTCATGTATTTTCATGACAGCTGATTTCACTTAAAGATCTTGCATGTTCATTGATTAACCACTCCCTCCATCGTCTGTGTTATTGAAATACCTTTTTCCGGTGCAGACCCAATATCTTCTTTTGCGGTACTGTCCGTGAACTGGCATTTCCCCAACCTTTGAGTCTTCTATGAATTTCCCAATTATGTCCATTGCTTTCCGCGTTGTTCTTCCTTGATTTTCCGCTGGCCTTGGCCTTATAACCCTCGATTTCTGCTGGGGATATCCTTCTTGACACTGGTCCATCCTTTTGTCAATCTCATCATCGAATATACCCTCGGTTCAATCCCCTGGACCTCTTTTTGTTGCACTGTCCCTGAATTGATATGGACCAATCCTGACTTATACCACTTTGATGTACTAGTCAGATCTCGTCTTGCGTAATTGGAAAGCTGATGGCAAATTTTGAAATCATTTCTCGCTTGTTCTGACCAAAGAGACTCAAGAAGAGGAAATGACAAAGGTAAAAGGAACAAAGTAAAAGGCAAAAGAAAGAGATGACTCCTAACAAGAAAACTACAAAGTAAAACCTATCAGATGTGGATATCAACTCTATTGGCCATGACATGCACATGTGGCCTATCCTCCGTCGTTAATCGCCTTTCACAATCTTTGTTTGGTGCTTTCCTGTATGATTCTCAATATTTATTCGACTTGTAGTGCCCGAAGGGTTTTCACTATCAAGCTTCTCTCATTTTGATTTTTCTCTCAACTTATAGCCGCCTCAAGGTGCCCGTGAAGGTTTTCACCGATAAGACTCTCTCATTTTATTACTTTTTTCCCGGGGATTAGAGTGTTATTCTCGACTTCCATTTGCATGACTTGGCATCTTTCGAAGACTGGTCAAAAGGTCTTTCTTTGGACCGTAACGTGGGATTTTGGATAGGGCTAGAAAGAAAGGGTATTAGCGGCTCAAAACGAATCAATTTGGGTTCAAAATTTACAACCTTCGGAACCAGATTTCTTTTTTGTTTTCCTTTCCACTTATTTATTATTTTCTTTTCTTTTTCTTTTTCTTTCTCTTTTGCTCATTTCTCCTTTCTCCTTCCTCTATTGTTGTTTTGTTGTTTCTGTTGTTTTCTTTTCCTTTTTCTTTTTTTTTTCTTTATATTCCATGCTTGTATTTTCTAATCTTTGCTACTGATTCCGAACGACGGGTATGGAAGAAAACCAATAAGGCTCAAAGGGTTAACGAACGATAAAGTGTTTAGATAGAAGAATAAAATGCCTTCGTCATTCCTCTATTGTTGTTTTGTTGTTTCTGTTGTTTTCTTTTCCTTTTTCTTTTTTTTTTCTTTATCTTCCATGCTTGTATTTTCTAATCTTTGCTACTGATTCTGAACGACGGGTATGAAAGAAAACCAATAAGGCTCAAAGGGTTAACGAACGATAAAGTGTTTAGATAGAAGAATAAAATGCCTTCGTCATTCCAATATTCAAAACATGTCAAGCACAAACAACACAATTAAACATTCGCCACATCTTCTGATTGTGCCGGACTTGATAACCATATCCACACATTCGCCTTTTCATTTGTCATTTTTAAAGCACCGTTGGGCAATACTCTCACTTTCGTTACCATGAACGGCCCCCTTGTCAATATGGCTAACTTGCTTTTATGGTTTTTCTTTATGTTTTACTTGCCCCAGTTTCACGTGGCTCGGGCTTCAAATGATCTCAAGCTATTCTTATTTCCTTTAAGTGTCCCGATCATCTCCCAATGGCTTTATAATTAACTCTTAAGATTAGGCCCAAACTGTGCGCGCATGTCATGTCACTAGAATCGGCGTTGAACAAAGACAAAACAAAAGGATAAAAAGAACTAAACAAAGAAGATGACTGGAGGTAACAATAGACCGGAATTTGCATTAGACAAGTGGTGAAACGGTTCGTATAACGAAACAAGCAAAACAACTGGGGTACAACCTTGGAACAAACCTAAAACAAACCTAGACAACACTAAACAAACCACTATGACAAAAATGGAAGGATAAGAGGGTTTGACACAAGACAATGTCCGGATTACAACCCTGCAAATAACTCGGACAACAGAAATGATAACAAAATGAACCACCAAAGCTCCGCTCCGGCTGACCAAGAAAGGGAGCGTCTTCCCAATTACCAAGCACGACATCTTAGCCACTGATCCTCGCATCAAGACCACTATCTGCTTCAACATCTTCAACTTTAGTCAATATCCTAAGAGGGTTCACATGCTCTTTATTACTGTCGTCGATCGCAACCACTCCTTCGTGAATCATTCTGTCTATTTCCATTTTCAACGAATGACAGCTCTCAATGCTATGCCCTGGGACATTGGAGTGGTATGCGCATCGTGTAGTAGGATCAAAGCTTCTTGCATGTGGATCTGGAGTATATCCGGGGAGCGACTCGACCAGGCCAGCATGTTTTAGTCTTTCAAACAAACTTGCATAAGATTCTCCAATAGGGGTGAGAGCCTTTCCTCGTTTCAGCAACCTCTCATTCCTAAATGCCTGATTTGGCCTAAAACCTGATCTAGGGAGTTTCTGGTGTGCTCGTGGATAGGCCTTTTGAGGAGCTGGTTACTTGGAAAGTGACGCATGTCTTTGGGAGTCCCGTGGAGAGAAGTAGCATCGGGGAGGGGAATAGCATTGAAAAACATAGTTGGACGACGAGTGATGGAGCTATTCGGGTGGGTGGGAAAACTGTCATGAGTGGGTAGATATGGAGAGTATGGAGGATCATCCGTTATTGTGTGAGGTGTTTGGGTAAGGATAGAGTTTAGGAAGCTAGGCGGTGGCGGGAGTGGTGCTTTCCCAGTCATCCATGATCGATACATGTCTGCCACATGCTGTCTCAACATTTTTACCTCTTCTACCAACCCGTAGTCCTGTTCAACCAACTGTTTTCGGGCATCATTACCAACCCACTCAGTTCTGTTGTTCTCTGCCATTGTCTTTTGCCTTTGTGTTGCAGGGAAACGTTACTTTAGAATCACAACCAACCACCTTTCTGATTATTGAAAGAGGACAAAATGGAAGCAACCTGTTAGCGTTAGGATTTTCAACAGATAAGAAAACACACATTGAGGATGCAATGCAACTAGGCAATTAACCTTTTCTATCATGCATTTGCTTAAGTTAGGTGCGTCATTCCGGCTTCTTGTAATTGTGCTCCCTTTTTCTTTTTCTTTTTTTTTTCTTTTTTTTCTATTTTTTTATCTTTTCTTTTTAATGGTGGTCGATTCTTATGTGGATTGCCTACGTATCATGTCCCCGCATGAATCAGACCGTGTGTAGTTCTGACACAAGTGCGGAAAATAAAGACACCATTTTTGGATTTTCCAACCTTTACTAGCAAAACGTTTTATTACAAGGCAAAACATTTTTGAAAGGAAATTGACAGACTTGATACAGACTACAGACTTTATGACAAAAAGGGAAATACAAACTCCGACGGACAGCAGACTCTGAAGACAAGGAAAATATAGACTCAAACTATAAATGTCCCAGAGTTTTTAATTTTGGGCGCCCGCAGGGCGTCGTTCGGCCTCGCCGTGGGTTTTGGTGCAAGGACTCTCTGCAGATCTTTTAAATCTTCCATGATCTGGTGGACGTGAATCCTTATTGAAACAAAGAAGGTGGTACGGGACGTATCCTCACAAGCTAGGCACTCTATGGTGATGTAGTGCCCAATATCGTCGATCATTCCCTTGATTTTGTCCCTTTCCATAAGCAATCGCTCTGTTTGTTGATTCCGCATCCCCAGCACTTGAGCGTTGTAAAAGATTGGATCCTGAAACTCATTCATCTGTTTCTCCATTCGGGCCATCCGATCATAGCGGCGCTTCCTATCTGTTCTAGCATCTCGGGCTTGTCTAAAGATTCACTTTTTGAGAGTGGATATTGTTTTTCTCAATATAGCGATGTCCCTTTCGTAGTCCCTCTTTATTTGCCGCGTATGCTTTGCTCGCTCTTATGTACCCCTCGACGAAATCTGCCTCGGCTTTACAAGCTGTGAGAACTCGGCACATCTTGGATACCATCATGGGGCAAGCGTGCTTTTGTTGCTGGTAATCAAGGTTTTGACGACTCCTGCCACCTTTAAATCAATATTTCTGTCTTTCCGGGGAAACACCACAATGCCTAAGGATGCTACCATGAAGGCGAACCGCCTATGTTTATCTCATTTTGTTTGATTCCCTTTGCTGCAAACCCCGCTTTTTGGATCGTCGAACCCTCCTATATGCCCATGAACTGCGGAGTAGAAAAACTTTATCCGACTCAGAGTACGAGACACCCTTGCTTATCCTTAGTAGATCCACGAACTGGTGTGTGTTGACGGCTCTTGGAGCAATCAAAAATTTATGCCTTAGCCCCTCAGTAATGTCCTTATAACCTGTTACCTCTTTTGGGGTGAGTTCGAAATATGAGAAGTGGACTACATTGTGGGTCGTGTCCCAAAATGTAACCAAAGCTTTTATGATATTCCCCTAGGATTAATCTTCAGCAACCCAGTGAGGTCTCCCAGGTATAGCTTGATCGTGTCGCGCCCTGATTCGCCCAAGTCATCCTACCACATGTGCAACTCCAAAGGGATCTTGTTCACTATTGTAACGTGTAAATTCTGACTTGTGCTCATTCTGCACATTTATTAGGGTGTTTAAAATTTAAGATTTATTTGACTCAAAATAAAATTAACACACATTTTTCCCAAAATATAAAAAATAAAAACCCGATTTCGCACATACGACCTTTCAGCATTTCGAGAATGCAGATTTTAAGGCTGTTTGGATTAACTGATCGAAATCTTAAAACGGCCAACGGTGGCTATTTATGCAAAATCGGTCTTCCGTCGTCCCTTTTGGGGACATTTGGCTATTTCTGACAAAAACGGCATAACCCGATTTATTTATGTTGACAATTAAAATTTAACATTTTTGGCTATTTTTGCAAAAGGGGAGGTTGGACCCGATGAGGGCTGCCTACGTATCTCACACCCGGTGAGAATCAAACCGGTGTAGTTCGGGCCGATAAAACAAACTTTTTTTTGAACACAAGACTCCTTTTCATTGGCAAATAAAACTATTTTTCACAAACAAAACCCCTTTTTTTCCTTTTTTTTTCATTTTCTCAAAAAAATTCGACAGAGTTTTGACACTATTGATTTTTCAAAACAGGTGATTAACCATCTCTATCTCTATTTCCTCAAAGTATTCAAAAGCCAGTCAGCATGCAAGTCCAAAGCAAATAAATGCACAGGTAGAAGCAAGTAAGATGCTTCAGGATGGTCATTTTCATTTTTTGGTGCACCTGTCCTAGACAGACCCAACCCCTGTGTTGAGCCTCCAAAGTCAAATGCACGTGATGCAATCAAACGTTCCTACTAGGGATCCGGAATGAAGCTTAGTTATTCTAGGTTCATAACCTGGGTATTTGTTCTAGACTGTGTACCCGAGCGAATAACTCGAGTCGAGGAGGGGGCTACATACCGGGAACCAAAAGGCCATCTGGCTTAGTAACTTGTCCGGCCTCTTTCTTATTTCAGGTATTGACACTAACAGAATAGGGAGTCTCGACCAGCAAGCTCATCCCCAGAGGTAAGAAGAGAAGGATTTCGGCAGAGTTTATATACAGTTCAGATAATATCAAAGCGGTAAAAGCAGCATTTAGCACATTAGGCCCAAACATGTAACAAAATCAGATAAAGCCAAATATAACAATTTTTCTAAGCTCGAATTCTGAACCCTGAACCAGAGGTTCTGGGTCTGATCGGCAGCATAGTCGCCAGAGTTGTCACACCTCCCTTTTCACCCGCGCCGCCGCAAAGGGGGCGCAGAGGGAGTTTTTCCAATTAAAGGACAATCAAAACGGGATTGATTTATTTAATTCAAAGTCGCCACTTGGGAGATTTATGGTGTCCCAAGTCACCGGTTGAATCCCGAATCAAGGAAAGGATTGACTCTGTATTACAGTCTGCGAACCAGAAATCCGGATAAAGAATTCTGTTAACCCAGGAGAAGGTGTTAGGCATTCCTGAGTTCCGTGGTTCTAGTACGGTCACTCAACTGTCATATTCGACTTAATTATCTGATTTTATACAATTATGAACCTATGTGCAAATTTTAACTTTTAACCGCTTTTATCATTATCATTATTATTTTAACAGAGAATTGCAACGTTGTGAAAACGTATCTCGAACAACGTCACCTCAATGTACCCGTGGTTATCGACACATTTCGACTCCGTTGAGAGTTGGATTTTGGTCACATAAATGTGCACCCGAGGTTTAAGAAAGTAAATTATTAAAGGCGCGCCTAAAGTGACTAGCGTATCATCATTTTGGGGAAGGCCGTGGACTTTTGCTAAATGGCCCATCCTGAAGTCTAAGGATTTTTACAAATACTTATAGAGGGCCCCGCGGCTCATGTATTTCATTTGTCGAGGCTCGTCTCATTTATTATTTCAAAAGAATTGCAACGTCATGGAAATGCATCTCGAACCACATCACAATCGTTGTACCCGTGATTGTCAACATATTTCGACTTCGTTGAGATTTGGATTTGGGTCGCATAAATGCGCACCCGGGTTTATGGAGGTAATGTTATTAAAGTACGCGCCTAACAGTGACTAACACGTTATTACTTTGGGGAAGGTCGTGAAATTGGCTAAACGGCCCATCCCGAATTCTATGTATTCATGATATCCATTTGTCGAGGGCCCCGCAGCTTGTGCGTTTTATTCGGCGAGGCTCGTCTCATTGTTTATTTAAAGGCTAATCCTAAAACGACAATTATTCTTCTATTTATTTATCCTTAAATAAATAACAGGGGGCCCTAACATTCACGAGTAAGTTAACTGATTCGAATTCAAGTAGTCTATTGATATTAACCATTAACATGCAACTACTTGTTCCTACGTCTTAACGAACCAAGGAGAGGACATCAATAACTAGCATGTTGGACTGTTTTAAAAGAACGTTTAACTTGAAATCGTAATAAGCACCACGTCTGGATTATCTATAGGTTCAAACGACACTGATGTTCAATTTTAACTCAATATTAACCGAAATCAGTACTAAACTATACTAAGTCTACAACATAATGTACATGAATTGACAGTTTAACAGTCTTTAATTCAATACAAATTAGATGGACTAAATATGTATACTACTCAAGAGATGATCAAATTCAGCCATATGCATTCCAAATGAGCAGGGCTCTGGAAATACGGTTCCATTTCATTCAAAGCTGCAGTTACATCAAGGTGAGTTCAAATTGTGTACCTGGAAATCAGAAATCAACAGGAAGTAGAAGCAGTTAGCTCAGCAGGGCAGTCAACAGCTATTAGGAATTTCACACAGCCCCAACACAGCTATTCTTCAACCCAGGAATGATTCAATGACCCAAAAACCAAACAGAAACCAAAAGATTGACCCACAGTAGTATCCAAACAAACCAAATGAACTCCAAGAGACGACCAGAACCACTTGAAGCTTTCAATAGACTAAAGTTCAATCAGGAACCACTTCAGCTGGACTCAAAGTCACTCAAGACCAGTCTAGTGTATTTGAATTAGGAAAATGAAATCACTGAAGCAGGAAAAGAATTTCAATGACACAGTGAGACTTCTCAGTATTTCTCTCTGTTCTTTTCAAGCTTAAAACTCCCCAAACTGATCCCTAAGAGGCTGACTGACTCTCCAGTATTTTGAGTGTTTTCAAACTCTCAGATTGCTTAAAGAAGAACTGACTTAAAATGTTTTCTCACCAGCTGATTTCTTCAGGACTAGTGAAACTCCCAAGAACTCTCTCTATTTTTCCCTTTTCAGATTGCTTTTCTCTTCTCGAGTATAAACTCTGTCCGAAAAAAATCTCCTATTATGTCCAAACCTTCCTCTATTTATCTGCCCCACAACCGACCCTTCCCCCTCTCAAAAGCACTTAAACAAATACCACCACCATCTTTTGCCTATGATATTCTCTTGCAGCCCATTATCATGTGCCTTGTGCCTAAAGGTATGGGCAACTTATAATATTCAATTAACCCCCATGCTATCATGTTTTGTTCCCCACTATTACCAAACAATTCATTAGTTTAATGGTGTTTTAATACTTAGTGGACAGAACACTCAAACTACCCATTTCCTCCTGTTTTCAATTTCCAAATTACCCCCCCCCCCTAAAGCCCTAAAATTACTGTCCTACCCACTAACCAAGCTGAATCCGACAAACTAACAGCTACGACCAATTCAAATCAGCTAATAATTCAATAAGTAATTCAAACTAGAACTCAAGTAAGATTAAATAGCATAAAGACCAATGCATTTGAACAAAATCCTATTGAACTACCAAGGTCAAATTTCAGACCATGATTGGCACAGATACAGGGGAATGACTAACTAAGTTCCCAGTTCTAAATCAAACAAAATGCATGAAATACTGTCACACACCGGATGAGCACAATTGCATTTATAATGTAAAATGACGAACAAGGAATCAGACATCACAGAAAATGAGATCATTTGGACTAGTAATAATAATAACCAATTACAAGATTAGACACAGTTTTGTGCAAGAACATTACGGGTTCTTAGGGGTTTGATTTGGGGTTCGAGTGGTTCTAATCTGATTCGAACCAAACCAATGGTGGTTTGGTGACGAGGGAGGTCAGGAAGATGTCCGGTATGAGTTTGGGACTGGTTGGGGTAGATTTAGGTCCTGCTCAAATCTTCGATTGAAGATTCGAGAAGCTGGAGGTTGATTCGAGGCAAGCGGTTAACAGATCCGTAACGAGGGTGGTTAGGGGATGCCTTGGTGTTAGTTTTGTGGTCACCGGCGTTGTTGCCACCGGCTTTCAAGCGATGGGGTACGAGGGCAGCTAGGGTTTGGTGGAGGGTCGTTTGGTCTCTAGTTCTTGGAGACGAAGGGGTGGAAATAAGGCGGGTGAGAGGGGGTTTGGGTGTTTTGATATATTAGAATCAGGTGATTAATCTGGGCCATTGGATGATGGGAACCAACAGTCCGGATTAAGCCACTTTAAGCCAAATAGGGTCGTTTAGACTTAGCTGGGGCGGGTGTGGTTCGGGGTAAGCGGGTCGGGCCGGAGACTGGTTATGGGAGGGGAATCTTGGGCCGTTGGATTGGATGATTGAACGGTCGAGATTGATTGGCGATGAAACGGCGTCGTTTGGTATGGTCTCTTGGACCGGCCGGTTGGGTCTGGACATGGGGTGTGACATTGAGCCTGAATGTTTCCTTTTCAAAACTGGCCTAGTCCGAAATTTCTCTTTTTTTCTTCTTTCTCTTCTATTTTCTTTTCTAATTCCTAAAACCAAAAATTCCTAAATTGACTTGTAAAACCAAAATTATTTTAAAAAGATATTAATTAACCCTTAACAACAATTAACACACGAGATCGAAAAAATAAAATCGCACAATTAAACAATAAAAACGGCAAAACTACTGGAATTCATATTTTTGTGATTTTAATTCTTTAAAGTAGGACATGATTTAATCAATTCCAAAAATGCATAATTAACTCCTAAATGCACATGCAACACATATTTTTTGTATTTTTCTTAATTAAAGTAGAAATAAACATGTACAGACAACAATACAAATAAATCACAAACAACACCAAACCATTTTATTTTGAATTTTTGGGAGTAGTTCTCATAGGGCAAAAATCACGTGCTCATAGCTGCCCCTCTTTGTCCGAAAACACAAAGAGTTTTCGTGCAAAGATAAAGTGAGCAGATACGAGCGATTTTTGCCCGTTGGAATACTCCGTGTGAAGCTTTTTGAAAAGATTTAACCGAACCTCTGCTTCAAAGGTTTCCTACATATCCCTGACTAAGAGGGAATCAGGTCAATGTAGTTCGGGAAATTTTGGTGGCTGGGACTACCCTGGAGCTGTGGATTTACTGTTACTACTGTCGCTGCTGCTGCCGCTACTTACTGACCTCCTTGTTACACCTTGATAAAAATAAAGAAGTTATACTAAGCTATGGTCTATGAATTACAAAGATTTATTCTCAAACTTGGTCATGTGACTGTCGTTGCCTTGTTGCTTTGTCGTCTTGCTGCCTTGTGTTTCCTCTGATGTTTCTTTGCTTCTGACTTGACTTGCATTCTCTCTTGGTTGCCGAATTTGAACTGCTTATTTCCTTCTTGTGAGCTTCGAATTATTTTTCCTTTGAAGTTTGAACTGCCTTCTTCTGACTAGTGTTGCCTTCTTTCCGACTTCCGAATTTTAACCTATGCTGGTTATTTTTGTTGTAACCCTCCGCTTTACTGGCTTCAAACTTCAATGTATTCCTCTGTTATATGGGCGGGCTCCCAGCTTCACAACTTGAAAATAAAATGCCATTCTTTTCTTCAAGCGGGCTCCTGACTTCAACAACAACTTCGAAAAATAAAACGCCATTCCTTTCTTCAGGCAGGCTCCTGACCTCAACAACAACTTCAAAAAATAAAACGCCATTCCTTTCTTCAGGCGGGCTCCTGACCTCAACAACAACTTCGAAAATAACGCGTCATTCCTTTCTTCAGGCGGGCTCCTGACTTCAACAACAACTTCGAAAATAAAACGCCCTTCCTTTCTTCAGGCGGGCTCCTGACCTCAACAACAACTTCGAAAAATAAAACGCCATTCCTTTCTTCAGGCGGGCTCCTAACCTTAACAAAAACTTCAAAAAATAAAACGCCATTCCTTTCTTCAGGCGGGCTCCTGACCTCAACAACAACTTCGAAAATAAAGCGCCATTCCTTTCTTCAGGGGGGATCCTGACTTCAACAACAACTTCGAAAATAAAACGCCATTCCTTTCTTCAGGCGGGCTCCTGACCTCAACAACATCTTCGAAAAATAAAAATGTCATTCCTTTCTTCAGGCGGGCTCCAGACCTCAACAACAACTTCGAAAAATAAAGCGCCTTTCCTTTCTTCAGGTGGGCTCCTGACTTTAACAACAACTTCGAAAATTAAAGCGTCATTCCTTTCTTCAGCCGGGCTCCTGACCTCAACAACAACTTCAAAAAATAAAACGACATTCCTTTCTTCAGGCGGGCTCCTGACCTCAATAACAACTTCGAAAATAAAGCGTCATTCCTTTCTTCAGGCGGGCTCCTGACTTTAATAACAACTTCGAAAATAAAACGTCATTCCTTTCTTCAGGCAGGCTCCTGACCTCAACAACATCTTCGAAAAATAAAAACGCCATTCCTTTCTTCAGGCGGGCTCCTGACCTCAACAACAACTTCGAAAAATAAAGCGCCATTCCTTTCTTCAGGCGGGCTCCTGACCTCAACAACAACTTCGAAAAATAAAACGCCATTCCTTTCCTCAGGCGGGCTCCTGACCTCAACAACAACTTTGAAAAATAAATCGTCATTCCGTTCTTCAGGCGGGCTCCTGACCTCAACAACAACTTCGAAAAATAATGCGCCATTCCGTTCTTCAGGCGGCCTCCTGACTTCAACAACAACTTCAAAAATAAATCGCCATTGTTTCCCCTTACCTCCTGAACCATTTTCTTTCTAACTTGAATTATCTTTCTTCAAAACTACTTCCCTCAAAACTTGTACTGTCTTCCTTCTTCAAAACTGGTGTCTCATTTCTCTGCGAACTACTGGGGATAACACTTTTTCAAAAATATGTTATCTTACTCCTTCAAAGGCTGCTTCCCTTAAGACTGATGTTTCATTCCTCTGCAAACTGTTTCCTTTTGCAAAACTGGTCTTCCTCTTTTTTTCTTTTTCTTTTTTTCTTTTCTTTTTCTTCTTCCTTCAAAGACTACCTCCCTTAAAACTCGTGTTATCTTCCTCCTGACATTGCTTTATTTAAAACTTGTTTTGCCTTCTCCCGAACACTGCTGGGGATACCGCTTTTCACCAAACTTGTGTTAGACTTCCCGAATATTTTCGAAATGAACGAAAATTTTCTGCCCCAGTTTGACAATCTTTCTTGTGGCGCATCTTTCCGCCGTCAGTAACATTCTCTGTCTCTGCTGGAAATAAAAGAAAATTTGGTTAGTTTTAAATATGGTGGTTGGTTGTGTTACTCCTGCTGGGGATGCTATTAACCATTTTCCTATCTATGCGTTGTTTGACCATCTTGCAGCTTGGCAGATACCTTCCGACCTTCTTGACGAGTCCTTATTCACAAACCTCGTGTATTTTCATGACAGCTGATTTCGCTTGAAGATCTTGCATGTTCATTGATTAACCACTCCCTCCATCGTCTGTGTTATTGAAATACCTTTTTCCGGTGTAGACCCAATATCTTCTTTTGCGGTACTGTCTGTGAACTGGCATTTCCCCAACCTTTGAGTCTCCTATGAATTTCCCAATTATGTCCATTGCTTTCCGCGTTGTTCTTCCTTGATTTTCCGCTGGCCTTGGCCTTATAACCCTCGATTTCTGCTGGGGATATCCTTCTTGACACTGGTCCATCCTTTTGTCAATCTCATCATCGAATATACCCTCGGTTCAATCCCCTGGACCTCTTTTTGTTGCACTGTCCCTGAATTGATATGGACCAATCCTGACTTATACCACTTTGATGTACTAGTCAGATCTCGTCTTGCATAATTGGAAAGTTGATGGCAAATTTTGAAATCATTTCTCGCTTGTTCTGACCAAAGAGACTCAAGAAGAGGAAATGACAAAGGTAAAAGGAACAGAGTAAAAGGCAAAAGAAAGAGATGACTCCTAACAAGAAAACTACAAAGTAAAACCTATCAGATGTGGATACCAACTCTATTGGCCATGACATGCACACGTGGCCTATCCTCCGTCGTTAATCGCCTTTCACAATCTTTGTCTGGTGCTTTCCTGTATGATTCTCAATATTTATTCGACTTGTAGTGCCCGAAGGATTTTCACTATCAAGCTTCTCTCATTTTGATTTTTCTCTCAACTTATAGCCGCGTCAAGGTCCCGTGAAGGTTTTCACCGATAAGACTCTCTCATTTTATTACTTTTTTGCCGGGGATTAGAGTGTTATTCTCGACTTCCATTTGCATGACTTGGCATCTTTCGAAGACTGGTCAAAAGGTCTTTCTTTGGACCGTAACGTGGGATTTTGGATAGGGCTAGAAAGAAAGGGTATTAGCGGCTCAAAACGAATCAATTTGGGTTCAAAATTTACAACCTTCGGAACCAGATTTCTTTTTTGTTTTCCTTTCCACTTATTTATTATTTTCTTTTCTTTTTCTTTTTCTTTCTCTTTTGCTCATTTCTCCTTTCTCCTTCCTCTATTGTTGTTTTGTTGTTTCTGTTGTTTTCTTTTCCTTTTTCTTTTTTTTTTCTTTATCTTCCATGCTTGTATTTTCTAATCTTTGCTACTGATTCCGAACGAGGGGTATGAAAGAAAACCAATAAGGCTCAAAGGGTTAACGAACGATAAAGTGTTTAGATAGAAGAATAAAATGCCTTCGTCATTTCAATATTCAAAACATGTCAAGCACAAACAACACAATTAAACATTCGCCACATCTTCTGATTGTGCCGGACTTGATAACCATATCCACACATTCGCCTTTTCATTTGTCATTTTTAAAGCACCGTTGGGCAATACTCTCACTTTCGTTACCATGAACGGCCCCCTTGTCAATATGGCTAACTTGATTTTATGGGTTTTCTTTATGTTTTACTTGCCCCAGTTTCACGTGGCTCGGGCTTCAAATGATCTCAAGCTATTCTTATTTCCCATAAGTGTCCCGATCATCTCCCAATGGCTTAATAATTAACTCTTAAGATTAGGCCCAAACTGTGCGCGCATGTCATGTCACTAATATCGGTGTTGAACAAAGACAAAACAAAAGGATAAAAAGAACTAAACAAAGAAGATGACTGGAGGTAACAAAAGACCGGAATTTGCATTAGACAAGTGGTGAAACGGTTCGTATAACGAAACAAGCAAAACAACTGGGGTACAACCTTGGATCAAACCTAAAACAAACCTAGACAACACTAAACAAACCACTATGACAAAAATGGAAGGATAAGAGGGTTTGACACAAGACAATGTCCGGATTACAACCCTGAAAATAACTCGGACAACAGAAATGATAACAAAATGAACCACCAAAGCTCCACTCCGGCTGACCAAGAAAGGGAGCGTCTTCCCAATTACCAAGCACGACATCTTAGCCACTGAGCCTCGCATCAAGACCACTATCTGCGTCAACATCTTCAACTCTAGTCAATATTCTAAGAGGGTTCACATGCTCTTTATTACTGTCGTCGATCGCAACCACTCCTTCGTGAATCATTCTGTCTATTTCCATTTTCAACGAATGACAGCTCTCAATGCTATGCCCTGGGACATTGGAGTGGTATGCGCATCGTGTAGTAGGATCAAAGCTTCTTGCATGTGGATCTGGAGTATATCCGGGGAGCGACTCGATCAGGCCAGCATGTTTTAGTCTTTCAAACAAACTTGCATAAGATTCTCTGATAGGGGTGAGAGCCTTTCCTCGTTTCAGCAACCTCTCGTTCCTAAATGCCTGATTTGGCCTAAAACCTGATCCAGGGAGTTTCTGGTGTGCTCGTGGATAGGCCTTTTGAGGAGCTGGGTACTTGGAAAGTGACGCATGTCTTTGGGAGTCCCGTGGAGAGAAGTAGCATCGGGGAGGGGAGTAGCGTTGAAACAACATAGTTGGACAACGAGTGATGGAGCTATTCGGGTGGCTGGGAAAACTGTCATGAGTGGGTAGATATGGAGAGTATGGAGGATCATCCATTATTGTGTGAGGTGTTTGGGTAAGGATAGAGTTTAGGAAGCTAGGCGGTAGCAGGAGTGGTGCTTTCCCAGTCATCCATGATCGATACATGTCTGCCACATGTTGTCTCAACATCTTTACCTCTTCTACCAACCCGTAGTCCTGTTCAACCAACTGCTTTCGGGCATCATTACCAACCCGCTCAGTTCTGTTGTTCTCTGCCATTGTCTTTTGCCTTTGTGTTGCAGGGAAACGTTACTTTAGAATCACAACCAACCACCTTTCTGATTATTGAAAGAGGACAAAATGGAAGCAACCTGTTAGTGTTAGGGTTTTCAACAGATAAGAAAACACACATTGAGGATACAATGCAACTAGGCAATTAACCTTTTCTATCATGCATTTGCTTAAGTTACGTGCGTCATTCCGGCTTCTTGTAATTGTGCTCCCTTTTTCTTTTTCTTTTTTTTTCTTTTTTTTTTCTATTTTTTTATCTTTTCTTTTTAATGGTGGTCGAATCTTATGTGGATTGCCTACGTATCATGTCCCCGCATGAATCAGACCGTGCGTAGTTCTGACACAAGTGCGGAAAATAAAGACACCATTTTTGGATTTTCCAACCTTTACTAGCAAAACGTTTTATTACAAGGCAAAACATTTTTGAAAGGAAATTGACAGACTTGATACAGACTACAGACTTTATGACAAAAAGGGAAATACAAACTCCGACGGACAACAGACTCTGAAGACAAGGAAAATATAGACTCAAACTATAAATGTCCCAGAGTTTTTAATTTTGGGCGCCCGCAGGGCGTCGTTCGGCCTCGCCGCGGGTTTTGGTGCAAGGCCTCTCTGCAGATCTTTTAAATCTTCCATGATCTGGTGGACGTGAATCCTTATTGAAACAAAGAAGGTGGTACAGGACGTATCCTCACAAGCTAGGCACTCTATGGTGATGTAGTGCCCGATATCGTCGATCATTCCCTTGATTCTGTCCCTTTCTATAAGCAATCGCTCTATTTGTTGATTCCGCATCCCCAGCACTTGAGCGTTGTAAAAGAGTGGATCCTGAAACTCATTCATCTGTTTCTCCATTCGGGCCATCCGATCATAGCGGCACTTCCTATCTGTTCTGGCATCTCGGGCTTGTCTAAAGATTCGATTTTTGAGAGTGGATATTGTTTTTCTCAATATAGCGATGTCCCTTTCGTAGTCCCTCTTTATTTGTCGCGTATGCTTTGCTCGCGCTTATGTACCCCTCGACGAAATCTGCCTCGGCTTTACAAGCTGTGAGAACTCGCTACATCTTGGATACCATCATGGGGCAAGCGTGCTTTTGTTGTTGGTAATCAGGGTTTTGACGACTCCTGCCACCTTTAAATCAATATTTCTGTCTTTCCGGGGAAACACCACAATGCCTAAGGATGTTACCATGAAGGCGAACCGCCTATGTTTATCTCATTTTGTCTGATTCCCTTTGCTGCAAACCCCGCTTTTTGGATCGTCGAACCCTCCTATATGCCCATGAACTGCGGAGTAAAAAACTTTATCCGACTCAGAGTACGAGACTCCCTTGCTTATCCTTAGTAGATCCACGAACTGGTGTGTGTTGACGGCTCTTGGAGCAATCAGATATTTATGCCTTAGCCCCTTAGTAATGTCCCTATAACCTACTACCTCTTTTGGGGTGAGTTCGAAATATGAGAAGTGGACTACATTGTGGGCCGTGTCCCAAAATGTAACCAAAGCTTTTATGATATTCCCCTAGGATTAATCTTCAGCAACCCAGTGAGGTCTCCCAGGTATAGCTTGACCGTGTCGCGCCCTGATTCGCCCAAGTCATCCCACCACATGTGCAACTCCAAAGGGATCTTGTTCACTATTGTTACGTGTAAATTCTGACTTGTGCTCATTCTGCACATTTATTAGGGTGTTTAAAATTTAAGATTTATTTGACTCAAAATAAAATTAACACACATTTTTCCCAAAAAATAAAAAATAAAAACCCGATTTCGCACATACGACCTTTCAGCATTTCGAGAATGCAGATTTTAAGGTTGTATGGATTAACTGATAGAAATCTTAAAACGGCCAACGGTGGCTATTTATGCAAAATCGGTCTTCCGTCGTCCCTTTTGGGGACATTCGGCTATTTTTGACAAAAACGGCATCACCCGATTTATTTATGTTGACAATTAAAATTTAACATTTTTGGCTATTTTTGCAAAAGGGGAGGTTGGACCCGATGAGGGCTGCCTACGTATCTCACACCCGGTGAGAATCAAACCGGTGTAGTTCGGGCCGATAAAACAAACTTTTTTTTGAACACAAGACTCCTTTTCATTGGCAAATAAAACTATTTTTCACAAACAAAACCCCTTTTTCCTTTTTTTTTCATTTTCTCAAAAAAATTCGACAGAGTTTCGACACTATTGATTTTTCAAAACAGGTGATTAACCATCTCTATCTCTATTTCCTCAAAGTATTCAAAATCCAGTCAGCATGCAAGTCCAAAGCAAATAAATGCACAGGTAGAAGCAAGTAAGATGCATCAGGATGGTCATTTTCATTTTTTGGTGCACCTGTCCTAGACAGACCCAACCCCTGTGTTGAGCCTCCAAAGTCAAATGCATGTGATGCAATCAAATGTTCCTACTAGGGATCCGGCATGAAGCTGAGTTATTCTAGGTTCATAACCTGGGTATTTGTTCTAGACTGTGTACCCGAGCGAACAACTCGAGTCGATGAGGGGGCTACATACCGGGAACCAAAAGGCCATCCGGCTTAGTAACTTGTCCGGGCTCTTTCTTATTTCAGGTATTGACACTAACAGAATAGGGAGTCTCGACCAGCAAGCTCATCCCCGGAGGTAAGAAGAGAAGGGTTTCGGCACAGTTTATATACAGTTCAGATAATATCAAAGCGGTAAAAGCAGCATTTAGCACATTAGGCCCAAACATGTAACAAAATCAGATAAAGCCAAATATAACAATTTATCTAAGCTCGAATTCTGAACCCTGAACCAGAGATTCTGGGTTTACCTCCCCAGCAGAGTCGCCAGAGTTGTCACACCTCCTTTTTCACCCGCGCCGCCGCAAAGGGGGCGCAGAGGGAGTTTTTCCAATTAAAGGACAATCAAAACGGGATTTATTTATTTAATTCAAAGTTGCCACTTGGGAGATTTATGGTGTCCCAAGTCACCGGTTGAATCCCGAATCGAGGAAAGGATTGACTCTATATTACAGTCTGCGAACCAGAAATCCGGATAAGGAATTCTGTTAACCCGGGAGAAGGTGTTAGGCATTCCCGAGTTCCGTGGTTCTAGTACGGTCACTCAACTGTCATATTCGGCTTAATTAT